>NC_139350.1:51215517-51358017 GCF_055883805.1 Amblyomma maculatum
ACATACATACATACATACATACATACATACATACATACATACATACATACATACATACATACATACATACATACATACATACATACATACATACATACATACATACATACATACATACATACATACATACATACATACATACATACATACATACATACATACATACATACATACATACATACATACATACATACATACATACATACATACATACATACGTACGTACGTACGTACGTACGTACGTACGTACGTATGTATGTATGTATTGTCACGGTGTTGGCGACTGGGGCTAGATTAACAGAGCCGGCACAGGTAGAATCACACGGTTCAAGGTTTAGATACGTCCTGCGAGTCCGGAGCCGATTCACTTCAACGTCGTCTTTCACTCTGAGCGCCCCCTGGCATTCCTCCCTTCTTAAGCGTAACGCACACAGTTACACGTGCACACAAGCGTACAAAAGCAACCTCCCCCCCTCAAAAAAAAAGTTTGTAGATGTAGTTTGTCAGTCACCGTGCAAAGTACGGCTTCAGTCGCAAGACATGAACTGTCTCTGGACGAGGTAGCCGACGGCCTGTGTGCTCTGATCCATCCGGGAGCACCTCGTAATTGACGTTACTGATGCGTCGCACGATTTTATACGGTCCGAAGTAGCGGCAAATTAGCTTGTCTGAAAGGCCGCGGCGTCGAACAGGAGTCCACACCCACACCTGGTCCCCGGTGTTGTAGGAAGCTTGTCTGTGGCGGAGGTTGTACCGGCGGGAATCCCTGTCCTGTTGCTGGGTGATGTGGACGCGTGCTAGTTGGCGTGCTTGTTCAGCATCTTGGGCAAACTGCTCGGCATCAGAACAAAGTTCGGTATCTGTTTGGTAAGGGAGCATTGCGTCCAGCATCGTCCGAACCTCCCTGCCGTAAACGAGGCGAAACGGCGTGAAACGTGTAGTCTCTTGGACTGCCGTATTGTATGCGAACGTCACATATGGTACGATCGCATCCCAAGTCTTGTGCTGGGCGTCGACGTACATCGCCAGCATATCCGCGATGGTCTTATTAAGCCTTTCCGTCAGCCCATTGGTCTGCGGATGGTAAGCAGTAGCTTTTCGATGCGCCGTACCACTGAGATGAAAGACTTCGGCCATCATTTTTGAAGTAAAGGCAGTCCCTCTATCAGTAATAATACAGGTAGGAGCACCGTGCCGTAGTATGATCTGGTGTACAAAGAAATGGGCAACTTCAGACGCTGTACCACTAGGTAACGCTTTGGTCTCGGCATAGCGAGTCAGATAGTCTGTGGCGATGATTATCCAACGGTTGCCACCAGAGGACCGAGGGAAAGGACCGAGAAGATCCATGCCGACTTGATCAAATGGTGTTCGTGGTGGTATTATGGGCATGAGGAGGCCCGCAGGCTTTTATTGCGGAACCTTCCGACGCTGACATTGCCGACAGCTCTTGACATAGCGCTTAACAACAGTGGCAAGGTTGGGCCAGTAGAATGTCTGTCGTATCCTAGCAAGTGTGCGAGAATAGCCCAAGTGGCCAGATGTTGGTTCATCGTGGCACGCGGAAAGGATTTCCTCTCTCAGAGCTGTGGGTACCACGAGAAGGTAGGTTCTTGACTCGGATCTAGAGTTCTGCTTATAAAGCACACCACCTCTCAGGCAGAAAGTTGAGAGGCTCCGAGAAAAGCACTTAGGTATGGTGGCTGGCTGACCTTCTAAATAATCAATCAGTGCTCGTAAATCTGGATCTGCACGCTGCTGATGTGACATATCTGAAGCATCAACAGCTCCGAGGAAACTGTCAGCGTCATCCGTGTCTGGTGGAGCGAGCTCGACAGGCGCGCGGGAGAGCGTGTCAGCATCTTCATGCTTATGTCCGGACTTATAAACAATAGTGAGATCGAACTCCTGTAGGCGAAGGCTCCATCGCGCCAGGCGGCCGCATGGGTCACGCAGGTTGGCCAGCCAACACAAAGAATGGTGGTCAGTGACAACTTTAAATGGGCGACCATAAAGATAGGGGCGAAATTTCGCAGCAGCCCAAATAATGGCGAGGCATTCCTTTTCAGTAGTTGAATAGTTCGTCTCGGCGCGGGATAAAGTACGGCTGGCATAGGCGATGACTCGTTCAACACCCTCTTGACGTTGGACGAGAACCGCCCCAAGGCCAATGTTACTGGCGTCGGTGTGTATTTCTGTCTCCCCCTGCTCATCGAAATGGGCTGGAACAGGCGGCGATTGGAGACGGAGACGCAGCTCGGCAAAAGCAGCTTCTTGTTCGTGCGTCCAAACAAAAGGGGTGTCTCCCCGGGTGAGCTGAGTCAGCGGTTCAGCGAGATCAGCGAAGTTATCGATAAAACGCCGGTAGTAACTGCACAAGCCGAGAAATCGGCGAACAGCTTTCTTGTCACGTGGAATCGGAAATTCCGCAACAGCAGCAATCTTGTCAGGGTCGGGCTTCACGCCGGCGGCGCTAACGACATGGCCGAGAAATTTAAGCTCTCGGTAGCCAAAGTGGCATTTCTGTGGCTTAAGTGTCAAGTTAGCAGATCGAAGGGCTTCGAGTACTGACCGCAGGCGCTGAAGATGTTGTGCAAATGATTCTGCGAAGACCACCACGTCATCTAGGTAGACTAGACAACACTGCCATTTAAGGCCGGCGAGGACAGTGTCCATCATCCGCTGAAATGTGGCCGGCGCGGAACACAGGCCGAAAGGTAGAACTTTAAATTCGTAAAGGCCATCGGGTGTGACGAAGGCCGTCTTCTCACGATCTCGCTCATCGACCTCAATCTGCCAGTAGCCACTTTTTAGATCGATGGACGAAAAATACTTTGCACGCCGAAGGCGGTCGAGAGAGTCGTCAATCCGCGGCAAGGGGTAGACATCCTTCTTGGTTACGGCGTTCAGTTTGCGGTAATCGACGCAAAAACGTAACGTGCCGTCTTTCTTTTTAACTAGAACGACCGGGAGGACCACGGGCTATTGGAAGGCTGGATAACCTCATCTTCGAGCATTTCCTTAACTTGTGACCTAATAACTTCGCGCTCGGTCGAAGAGACGCGGTAGGGGTGCTGGCGGATTGGGCGCACATTATCGAACGTCACGATCTGGTGCTTGGCGATGGGAGTTTGATTCACTTTTGACGACGATGCAAAACACTCTTTGAATTCGAGTAACAATGAAAACAGCTGGTCGCGCTGGCTGACCGATAGCTCTGAGCTGACATCGAGATTGTCGAGGGATGTGGGCGGTGGCACGGTTTCTGCGGACAAGCACTCGGAGACATCAGATATGCGTTCGGCGAAAGCTACGGAAGTGTCACGAAAAAGGTGCCGATACTCGTGCGAAAAATATGTAACAAGTACCTTGGACTGACCACGGTGAAGATGTATCAAACTGCGGGCCACGCAGACTCCTTGTGTCAACAGTAACGATACGTTAGTTTCGGCTATTGCGTCACCATCGTTAAGGGCATTGCATTTGACATTAACGAAGGTGCTGGTTCGGGGTGGCAGAGTGACACTGTCCTCATAAACTCGAAGCACATTGAGTGGTCGCTTTGCACCGCTGAGGGCCACTGCTTTCTCAGTAGAAAACGAGACCTTAGAATTCCGGAGGTCAATAATTGCGCCATATTCACGAAGGAAATCTACGCCCAGAATCAGGTCACGCGAACAGCTTTTCAGAACAAGGCAGCTTACCACAAATGTTGATTCTTGAATTTGAACTCTGGCCGTGCACATGCCCAGAGGAGTAATCAGATGACCACCCGCGGTGCGAATGTTTGTGCCAGCCCACGGAGTCAAAACCTTCTTGAGAACTGCGGCAAACTGGCTGCTAAAAATAGAATAATCAGCGCCAGTATCCAACAGAGCCCGAACATGGCGACCATCCAGTACTACGGGTATGTCCAACGAAATCTGCTCGCGAATGTCAGGCTTCTGAGTCTTTGAGTGCTCTGCGTTGGTGTACGCGGTCTGCTTCACCTGCAATTCGTCGTCGTTGCAGGTGCGTTGTTGCAGCGTCCGTTCCACCGGCAGTTCGTCGTCGTTGCGGGTGCCTTGTTGCGTCATGTGTCCCACCGGCAATTCGTCGTCGTTGCGGGTGCGTGGTTGCGTCATTTGTTCCACCGGCAATTCGTCGTCGTTGCGGGTGCGTGGTTGCGTCGTTTGTTCCACCGGCAATTCGTCGTCGTTGCGGGTGCGTCGTTTCGTCGTCGGTTCCACCGGCAATTCGTCGTGGTTGCAGGTGCGTCGTGGTGGCGTCGAGGTGGCGGTATGATCGGTAACCGCGGACTTTTCCAATGTCGATGCGTAGTCTTTCCGTGTCCGCATCAATGGGGGTCTCCTGCGCCGCGATGTCCAGCGAGACTACCCCCGAAGGTCGCTGGTTTCAGTTTTCCCTCTGGGGACTGGGCGAGCGGCCCTGCGCTGCCCATGAGGAACTCGTAGCAGATGGCGACGGGCGAGACCTGGGTGACGGTGATCTAGATGGTCGCAGACGAGACGGAACGATCCGGCGCTGATCATTGACGAAATCTTCAACGGCTCGAGGCCGTTCGCCGTAGCGAGGCCGCGGAGAATCAGCGGGAAACCCTTCGAGACCTAGTCGACGGTAGGGACAGCGCCGATAGACATGACCCGGTTCGCCGCAGTGAAAGCATAGCGGCCGTCGGTCGGGGGTACGCCACTCGTCTGCTTTCCGTGTATGCGGTCGAGAATCTGTGACGTACTGGATCACGGGGGCTGCTGTTTTCGGCCCAGCTACGTTCGGAGGAATCAGGGACGGCGACGAGGGCGGAGAGTATTGCAGCACCTGGGAGTATGTAGGGCGGTGACACTCTGGTGGTGTAAGAGGAGGAGTAGGGCCAGGTTCACCGATTGGAAATGGAGGCCGGAGCGCTTGCTGCACCTCGTCGCGGACAACGCTGGCGATGGAAGAAGGAGCTGGTTGAGGTGTGGCGTACATCAGTCGGAGTTCGTCGCGCACAACGGAACGTATGAGCTCCCGTAGCGCCGATGTGTCCATGCTATGTGATGGGAACTCAGCAGCGACGGAGGCGGCGTGGATGGTGGGATCCCGTGCCGAAGCTCGCTGCTGAAGCACTTTCTCTATAGTGGATGTTTCAGCAAAGAATTCTGCAACAGTTTTCGGCGGGCTGCGCACCAGGCCAGCGAAAAGCTGCTCTTTGACGCCACGCATGAGGTAGCGCAGCTTTTTGTCCTCGGACATTGTAGGATCCGCAGGCTTAAACAGGCGCGTCATGTCTTCGATATACGCCGCTACAGTTTCGTTAGGCATTTGGATCCGAGTGTGAAGAGCGCGTTCGGCCCGTTCGCGGCGATCTGAGCTTCCGTAAGTTGCCGCAAGATGACGTTTGAACTCACTCCAAGACGACAGCTGCTCTTCATGGCTGCTCAGCATGACAGCTGCTCAGTTTTGTTGACTGGGGTAGGCGCCTTACTGGAATCGCAATCTCAAATTCCAGAAGTGCAACCTTCACACAAAACTTTCACTCACGGACGAACCTGAAAACTCGGCTGTGAGTGGCGTCAAATGCCACAGTTGAAATTGTGATTACTTTCATCGTAGCAGGAAATGACACCAATATATCTACACCTTTGTCGAGTTTTGTTGACTGGGGTAGACGCCGTACTGGAATCGCAATCTCAAATTCCAGAAGTGCAACCTTCACACAAAACTTTCACTCTGAGCGCCCCCTGGCAGTATGTATGTATGTATGTATGTATGTATGTATGTATGTATGTATGTATGTATGTATGTATGTATGTATGTATGTATGTATGTATGTATGTATGTATGTATGTATGTATGTATGTATGTATGTATGTATGTATGTATGTATGTATGTATGTATGTATGTATGTATGTATGTATGTATGTATGTATGTATGTATGTACGTATGTATGTACGTACGTACGGATGGATGGATGGATGGATGGATGGATGGATGGATGGATGGATGGATGGATGGATGGATGGATGGATGGATGGATGGATGGATGGATGGATGGATGGATGGATGGATGGACGGACGGACGGACGGACGGACGGACGGACGGACGGACGGATGGAGGGATGGATGGATGGATGGATGGATGGACGGACGGATGGATGGATGGACGGACGGATGGATGGATGGATGGATGGATGGATGGATGGATGGATGGATGGATGGATGGATGGATGGATGGATGGATGGATGGATGGATGGATGGATGGATGGATGGATGGATGGATGGATGGATGGATGGATGGATGGATGGATGGATGGATGGGTAGACAGACAAGACAGACAGACAGACATTCAAACAGAAATTAGGTAAATATATCCATGTCAATAATTGTTTTATTATATAAGGTTTGTAAACGAGTTATTGGACAGGTGGTATGCAAATCAGCTTAAAATGTGTCAAAACATTTTGCGGCTTTTGCATGCGGCACACGAAAATTCAGCGACATCAGTAAGGTCCCACAGTTAATGAAACCGCGCACAACTTTTGCCAAAAGTGCATGGTACGTATGAGTCACCTGCCGCCAAGAGTACACATATTGAGGTCTGCCAAGAGAGAATCGTAGGCGTAAATATGACGGCGTCCAATATTTATATCATAAACGATGCATATGAACTTACGCTGGGCATTTTCAATTTTTGTGAAATAGGTGGCAGATAGGTTATTCCAGGCTACTGACGCGAACTCAAGATACGGTCTCGCATGGACATAGTATAGAATGCGTCGACATTCGTGACATTGAAACTTTTTTGTTAGTCTAGAGACAAGACCATTGTGTATCAATGCGCGTAACACAATTGAATTTACATGCGATGTAAAATCAACTTTTGAATCAACAACACCGAGGTGTCGTACATGGTCCACACGAAAAATCTGACCTGCCAAAAGTGTATAATCAAACACAACTGTGCCGCGTTTTCTAGTTAGAGACATAAATTATGGTGAGGCTACCCAAAAAAAACATAAAATAATGTGCTTCTGCCACAGGACGGAAGTCTTCTTAATATTCAACTTTAAGCGACTCATCAAACACCATTTCTCGGCATTGTTAATGTCAGCTTGCAATTGGCGGCAGTCCTCAATATCTCCAATATTACGTAATAATTTTAAATCATCTGCGAAGAGCTAAATTCTCGAGTTCTTGAAATGTAACGGTAAATCATTAACAAACACTAAAAACAAACAGCGGTCCTAAGTTGGAGCCTTAGGCACTCCCGAAGATGATAAAAATTCGTTGGACACACAGCCGGAAAATCGGACCATGTTACAGCGGCTGCCAAGGTAGCTTTTGGGCCAACTACAGTACGTGGGGCAAAAATCGTATTTTTCCATCTTCATCAAAAGTACCTCATGGGAAACCATATCGAAAGCTTTAGTCATGTCAAAGTAGATTGCATCTACCTGACCGCGATTAAATACGTGTGGGCCAGTATAATCAAGAAAGCTGCATAAATTCGTTTCCACAGATCGACCTTTTAAAAAACCGTGCTGCAGAATTGAGATCTTCGGTTTGAAGCATGAGCCCATGCGTTCGTACATAACCATTTCAAAAATTTTGCAAAAGAACAAATCAGTGACACAGGTCGAAAGTGGTTCACATCACAAGCGTCTCCAGACTTGAATACAGGAACAACTATCGACAATTTTTAAAGACAAGGAAAAACACCAGTTCGAAATAATAAGTTGAACAAATGCTCCAAAACATCGCCAAAACTCTCAGCACATCCTTTGATTACGAAGCTGGGAATTTCATCAACTCCTGTTGAAAGTTTTGGCTTAAGTTTCTGAATCGCCGAAAGAACCTCATGCTCGGTGACGTTATCATGAGCCAAACAGTCAGCGCTGTCTTCAAAAGTGATCATAGCAGTTGTGTTATCATGGCACATAAAACAAGAGCTGAAGTGATCAGCAAAAGCTTGGCACACATCTTGAGGTTTAAAACAGATACCATCGCGCGTCTTTATCAAAGCAACACTTACCTTATCATTTCTTTGCTTGAGCACAAAATCCCAAAAACTGTTTGGTTTTTTCAAGTTCTGTTCAAGATGCTTTGTGGTACTCGACATCATCACGTGTATCAGTTTTTTTTTTTCACAATTTTTTTGCACAACTAATATATTTGGTACCACAATTCACTTTCTGATTTCACATAAACTTTGTGATACTTCTGTTTTTTTCTTCAAGTAATGTCTCAAAGCGCGCGAAAACCAGCAAGGAAATCTCACTTTTTCGATTTACGGCGTGGTATACATTTTTTCATTACATCCTGTACAACTGATATAAGTAGCTCGACGCCTTTGCACGTTTACATCCTCAATCTCAAGCAATTCTGACCTGTCGTAGGCCTGAAGATCAATGTACACCCTAAGGTAATTGTCATACGCGTATCTAAATTTTTCTGGCACCATCTCACGCACTGGACAAAAAGACCAAAAGGACGACAAGGTAAACAGGCAATGATATTTGTTTACCAGAACAAGAGGATCGCGCACCGCTTGCACGCCACAAAGAGGCACATTACGCATAATTAGGTCTAAAATGTTTCCAGCACAGTTCTTCATTGCATTACATTGATATAAACCATGAAAATTACTAAAACCAAATAAATATTAGGCTTTTTTCGAGTTGCTGTGCAGTCACTAGTTACCAACCCGGTGGACCAATCGACCTTAGGAACATTAAAGTCCCCGTAGATGTGAACCTTGTATTTCCAAAAATCGATTTTAAAAAAATGATCGGTAAAAACGTTAGGAGTAGAATTTGGTGGAAAGTAGTAACAGCCGACTAGATAGTACGATTTGTCGAGTTGGAATTTCCAACCACACACATTCTTCGTATGTCTTCAGGTCTGGTCTCCTAAATTCATTTAGCACAGAATGACAGGCTATCAGAACTCAGCCCCAGTATTTAATTTTCTCAGAATAGACCCTGTCGGGCCTGAAGACAGCATACTCATCTAAGAAAGGAGACGCACTTGAACATGATGAGTTCAGCCACGTTTCCGTCAGGCACATAATGTCATACTCACATTCGTATGCATTCGCGAAGAGGGCTTCCCTTTTCGCAGTCCTCTCGTGTTCTGGTAATCCAGCTTAATTTCCTGTGCCATTTTCGGATGTAGTTAGAGCACCATTCGGGTCATCGAAGCGTCGTGAGGACCACAGCTTTCCATAAAAAGGGCGGAACACGCAACCATCAGGCCACACTTCCGGATTGCTCACAAGTTCAAATAAATGCTCATCCTGAGAAACGTGGAATGAGCAATATATATCGCACTTCCTTTTCAGTTTCACGCAAGTAACAACCTTGTCATCTACTGTATCCGCCAAAATTCCTGTATGTCCGACGCCGTTGTTGTCGGGTCCAGGCGAGAAACAAAGAAACTTTTCTTCACCGGTAGTTTGGGTACTACTTTAAGCATGGACTGCTTAGTTGTGCCAAACCTTGTTCGAGGCCGAGGTGGTTGGCTCACCGCTTTCGACGGGCGTGGCAATGAGTACTCCGGTCCTGCGCAGGAGGCTTCGGTGGAGGGGCCTAGATTCCATAGGGCAGATTTGCTGCCACAGTAGAAGCGTAGTTGCGAGATTCCGAGAAGTCAGAATTCGAGCACTCATTCTGGCTGCCGGTACGAACTGATACACTCAGACCACTCAGATTCAGCAGGAGCGCGTTTTCCGCCCGACGTTGTCGCACCTGATCCGTTAACGCTTCCATCCGACTAGCCATTTCTTGTAGCATTAGAATAACACTCGAGGAAGCACTGACGGAATCTGAGTCTTGAAAATCCAAAGAGCGTTGCGCTTCGGGGGGCGTTTCCGTGTCGCTAGTTCCGCTGATAAGCCCAGCCGCCGAAGGATCACGCCGCTTCACGCAATGAACACATTTGTACTTGCTGGCCCCGGATTTCATGAGGATGTTGTGTTCCTCGGCCTGTATGTTGATCCATTTGCAATGAAAACGCTGTTTGCAAGACGCGCACGGCAAAAATTGCTGCCTACCACGAATGATCTGGGAGAAGTGTGCACATGCGTCCTCATCGGGCGCCATGATGGCATCACTGCGGCAAACAATTTAAGGGTCATGTATATATCATCACGGATGAAAACAGAAGAACAGCAGCAGCCTTTTAGCAGTCTACGATTACCACTGCACTTTGGTCTCTTCGTCTTTCCACGAGGGGCCACAACACTTCCCCATAACATGTGGCATTACCTCCCTCATCAAAAGAAGAATCGTCCCAATTCTAAAACGATAGAAGAGGAAAAAATAAAAGATGATGAAGGAACAGGGAAAGTACAAGGCAGCAAAAGAACAGCACGTACAAACACTGCACTTAATGCGAGTAATACGGCTTCAACCGGCTGGCATGGAAAATGTGAGAGTGAGGAGCATGACGCGACTAGCTAACAATTCCTTCAGGAAGCACTGCGTAATCCCCGACACTAACATGGCAAAGAACCCTACAGGGGCCAAAAAATCGAGGCAAAAATTTTTGTATGGTAGCGCTCCATCGGATGGGAGTCCATGCCCAGACCTCGTCACCTCGATGATATTCGACGTCCCGGTGAAGGAGTTGCATCGCTGAGCATCACGACTTTTTGCTGACAAATGCGAAGCCATGCCCCTTGGCGGGCTTCTTTGGCAAGCTGGGCGGATTCCTCAGCGTCGGAGACGGAGGCGAATGTACCATACGGGAGGAGCAAAGCGGTCACTTCCATGAAGAAGACGGAAAGGCGTGTATACGGAAGTTTCTTGCAATGCGGTGTTATATGCAAACATGAAGTCGTCGACGTCGACGTACAGGGAGGTTATATCGGTGCGTGTTTTGTTTAGGCGTCCCTTCAGTCCGTTCCTCTGGGGGTGATAGGCAATATTTCACTGGTGAGCTGCAGTGCAACTGAGCCGCATTACTTCCTGCACAAGTTCTCCGATTCCGCGGTCTGTGATAGCAACAGCTGGAGTGTCGTGGCGAAGCACGACGTTTTCAACAAAGCTCGGAGATTTATGCAGCAGTAACATGCTGGAGGGCATTTTGTTTCGCGATAACGTGATAAATGATGGGTGGCAACGGCAACAAGAATCCGCATGTGGCCCTAAGGCGACGCAGGAAACCGCCTCAATAAGTCGATGCCGACTTGTTGAAATGGAGATTTCGGCTGAGAACAACCCGGTAGGCTTCAGAGGGGGTTTCTTACGGCACTTGCTGTCACGACAGGATTTCACACACTGATACACTGAAGTTGGGCACAGTAATACTTGTGGCGTGTTCATGCCAATGTGCGACCAAGATGGGCAGACGATGGTTCGTCGTGCCAAGCGTGCAGAAATTCGGCGCGAAGATAAACAGGAACGACTAATGAGTACTTGAGCTTAAACGTTGCAAACTTTCGTTTGTACGCAACGTCATTGGGTAGCAAAAACGAGGCCAGCGCACGCGAGAAGCGGCGAGGTGGTAGTGGCGTGCGGTCTTCTAGGTAGTCAATGTGCGGACAAAGCTGAATATCTTCACGCTGCATTTGAGCAAGGGTTGACGTTGTGACTGCTTCAAGGAAGGTGACGCATCCAGATCAATGTCATCCTTGTCCAATGGTAGTGGTGGGCGCGAGAGACAGCCTGCGTCAGTATGCTTTTGGCCATACATATAAACCAACACCGATCTGTGACGTAAGCACAATGCAGTGGCGCTTCTATCGCCAGCGTGGGCCGACTGGGGTGAAAAGTAGGCTTGGCGCCCATAGGAATACATGGAGCGAAATATTCCAAAGCAGTTTTCTAATTTCACGGGTCATCTTTGATGTCGTTCTTCGGTACAGAGCAACCATGAACGCCCTGGAACAGATCGTGGAAGTGTGAAATCTCATTACCGAGGCGAAGTATATTTAAAACACCGCGAAACGTGTGGGGGTGCTAGTTGAGAGGGCGACCCATAGAAATACATGTAAACACAACTTTCGCAACATTTTGCTCGGTTCAGCATCGTTGAACCCTGCTCATATTTTGGTGGACATCTTGTACGACGCCCCGACGTCATGTTGCCTGACACTACATTATCTTGCAAGTAATGCAAGTCTGACGACTTGCGGGACCGCTCACAGCACGATAAACTGACCACGCACAGTTGCAGACGACCATGCACCACCGGCGCTGTCACTAGCAGACGCTTCGGAGCTGTAGGCGGCCGCGGTGGGTATCGCCATGCAACTGCGCTGTCGTCTGCTGCAATGCGCGAATCTCGTATAGTCCATATTGTTGTATGGCGTTCGACAACTGCTCTTTAAATGTAAATCTGTCTAGGACGTAACACTGGAGCAACAGTATTATTAAGCTAATTAACTCCATGCGGCAGCATATCAGACTGTAAACAGAACTACGTGATTCGCTACATAAGCAATTTAGCTGTGTCTGGATTCATAACACAGGTTATTCGGGGAATTTCAAAAGTAGACTGCCTCCGTAATGACACACCATACTTTATCACACACTTCCTCAAAGCGCTGGTCAACGTTTAACGACCGGTCACCACTTCTGATGCTCTGCGAAATCAGGAAAATGTTCCGGTAAGTTGTGTTTACATGTATTTCTACGGGTTTCCCTCCCAACTCGCACCCCCCCCCCCCCATGTTTCGCGGTATTTTAAAAATACTTGGCCTTCGTAATGAGACTTAATATTTTCGCTATCTGTTCTAGAATGTTCATGGTTGCTCTGTATCGAATAATGACATCGTAGATGCCCCGTGAAAAGAGAAAACTGCTTTCATATCTTACGATTCCATGTATTCCTATGGGCGCTAACCCTACTTTTCACCCCCAGTCAGCTGCGGCTCCCTTTTGTTTGTAAACACGGTGTTGGGTTATATCACAGAACATCAAACCCTTGTAGCCGCGAACTCCACTGGCTGAGGTGTCCAGAAGGGTTTTTGAGGTTCACCAACCAACACAGTGAATGATGGTCACCGAAGACACTAAACTTTCGTCCAAAAATAGGTCTCAATTTAGCGAATGCCCACACCGCCATAAGACATTCTTTTCCTATTGTCGAATAGTTCTTTTCGGAACGAGAGAGTTTAAGGCTGGTGTAGGCGATGACGCGCTCATTGCAGACCTTCCGCTTTACTATAAATACGCCAATTCCAACATTGCTCGCGTCTGTGTTAACTTCCGTGGCGGCGTTCTCGTTGAAGTAGCCAATAATCGGTTACAAATGGAGACGTCTTTGAAGATCGGCGAATGCATCAGGCTGTTCGTGGTCCCAGACAAAATGAACGGCATTCTTGGTTACACGACGTAAGAGATTTGCGATTTTAGAAAAATCGGTGACAAAACGCCGGTCTATAGTATGAACAAAAACTCAAAAACTGGCGCACGGAGCCCTTCCGATTTGTGTCGGTAACCCCGCCACAGCGGATATCTTCTCAGGTAAAGGCGGAGGCATGCCATCGGAGCTGACAAGGTGGCCTAGAAATTTAAAGGAGTATGGACACCAGTTTTGAAGCGTCGGAAGGAATACGGTTGCTTTCCTGGTTATACAGAGATGCTCTCCAAGTAATCCGAAGTCTCATTTTGAGGTGCCAATAATTTAATTTGATTTTAAATACAATCCAGGAAAAGACCCCGTTTTTCAAAACCCATCGAAAGTAACATATCTGTGACGAAAACGTCTATATAGTAAACATGACGTCATCAAACAACTGTGACGTGGAGTCAGCAGAGCAAAGAGCAGCTCACCGTGTCTGCCCTAGCTGTACGACTGGGCATCCCAGGGAAATGTCTGCGCTTCTGCTCGCTTGACTCGATGGCTTTCCACGCTGTCTTCTTTGCTGCATGTTACAACGACTTCACCTGGCGTCCATTTCGCGGTAGGCGTGTTTTTTAAGCACAATGCTTGGGTATGCTTTGTGCGAGCGCACGGACACACATATCGGACTTCGAAAAGGGGAAGCACAATTAATTTAGTCGTTTCATTGACGCCGCACTCGTGCAACTTGAACCTGCATGATGTACATTAAGGCTGCCTGCTGTACTCGTGTCACAACAGCTCAATTGAGTGCACAGCTTTCGGCAACGGCGCCGCCCGCAGGCACGCCGGGAGACATGAAATGTATCGGCGCTACCGCTTGCCCTAGACATCACTGGGCCCAGCTGGTTTCACATTGAAGCGGCAGCAGACGACGCTTTGGAATGGGCTAACGCTGTAATCAACGTTGGACTTCCGCACCGCTTTACTGGGAAGCCTATTGCATAAAAATACATTCTTTATTCGCAAGCCGCCTTCAGCAGCGAAGCTAACAGACGCCAGGCCAGTCGCACTGGGCAGTAGCAGCAAAGTGGATGTGGAAAAAAAAGCTCACTTGTACCTCTGTAATCACTCTATCAGCAAATCAGGATTGGTCAAACAATCCTCCTGATTTATTCATTATTCACGGTCCTTTCTATGGAGTTGTTGTGCACGCGAATGAACAGTAATCCGTGATATATTACCGATAGCGGAGTCTATCCGAGCTGATGGCAGCGGCAACGGCTTTGTTTGCCCAGATCGCCTTGAAAGCGCCAGATGGCGCCACAGGCTTGGACGGTGCCACTCAGGCCTGCTGCGTCGGGACCAGTCAGCGCGTGAGCATGCGTGAGCATGGGCAGCTTGAGCGTCGTAGCAGGCCACGTTGGCTGACGGTGTCTGATCGGGTCACGCTTTTTTTTTACTGCTGAAACAATATTTTTCGACGCCACCTTGGCGCTCACTGCGCCGGGAAACCGGGCTGAGGGAGTAGAATCTTCACAGTAATCAGTACCTCTGTTCAACATGTCTATCCAGCTGATATTTCTTGCACGCTAACCGCCAAGCATTCGTAGCTGCTGTTGGTTCCTGCTTTTTTTTTTTTACTTCAGTCGCAGGCGAGTGGGTCGAAATCAAAGTACTCGGCAATGTTAATGACATCCGTACCTTTGGACAAAACAACACCTGAGAACTAATTATGCCACGCTCAAGCGCTGATCGACGACAATATTGTCTTGCAAGTGCGATCGCAAGCAGACGAGAAACGCTGGATTTTTTTTTTCCGCGAGGCCAGCGTTCAGGTTCTGGCAGAGCGGAGAGGAACTACAAAACCTAAGCCACGGCCCTCTCGATCAGCGTGCGCCGATCGAGGCGGCCGTGCCTACGCGCAGCCGCGCCCGTGCAGTGCAGTGCACGGCTGTCTGCGGAGTCTGCGCAGCCCGTTCGCGCGGGAGCGCGTGCCACGCGCAGCCGCACATACACGCGGAGCAGGAGAAGGAGGATGAGGAGAAGGAGGAATGGTCGCGTGCAGAAGCACACAAAACCGGCATTCTGTTCCAGTGGGGCTTCTAACTTTTGCTTTTTTTTTCTTCCCTGGCTGACAAAGAGTCTGTCTGGAAACGTGTATTTTATTGGTGGTTTCCAAAGCCAGCAATTATGATTAATTGATCGCGGCGAACATTGATTTCAAACAGCGCTTGCTAGCAGGTTCAGACATAAAAAACCGTGAACGCGAATTCGCTACTCGAAGCCGAGAGGCAAGCGTCTGGTGTTTTGTAGGACTCGAGGCGGCACCTCTTGATGTTTCTGTCTATGTTCAGAGAATGAAGGGTTCAACCTTATCATGGAGAATAATTGACACGCGTGTACACAGCGATGAGTGCTCCGGGTGCCGGTCGGGGAGCTTCCTTTCCCTTTCTGACAGCTTACTTGAAAGGGGCCCATTCACCTCTTTGGGGACAGACGTTTTAGGCAACCCTCCAACATAGTGAACGAAAGCAAACATTGCCACCCATAATCACCATTCATTTCAGCCCTGTAATGACAAAACAGGGCGCTACCGGCGCCGTGTTGCCTGTTTTTGGCCCGTTTTGGACGCCTTCCTTACTAAGGCACAAAGCATGCCGCCTTACCCTTAGGTTCGTGCCGACAGCGGAAAGGGGAAGTTCTCTGCTGCGGAGCTACCATTCGAAATCAAGGACCTATCTAAATTTAACGATGCGGTTATACTAACGGCCTGGATCATTTACCGGAAGCCAAGGCATGACATTTATACCAGAAGTTTCCTCTGTACGGAAACTTTTGTCTTCTTAATTCCACAACTACTCTGTGCAATCACTAGATCAGTTACATTCTCTAGCGAGTGCCCAGTTTTGATCTCCCGAAGCAGAATCATGCATGAGGATGGAACGATTGACGTATATCGGTTTCTTGGGGCCAACTCGGTTCCACGGTGGTTGCTGCGGCAGCACTAGTTACAAATAGAGGTGCGAAGGTGCAAAATACGAGCAGTACGCGATACCTAAAAAAAAACTCTGACAACCATCCCGTTACCGTTTCCACACAGGTTTTGCGAAAAAGGGCTTTCATTTTTCCATTCTTGGTCTTTTCTTTTTTTTTGCCCCCTTTGTTGGAGCGCAACGGCGGCCGGAGGAGCAAACAAAAACACGCGCACGAAAGCACGCGCAGGAATGCAGTATGGAGCAGATGTCAACAGGCTTTTCAATGGAGCGGGGAGCGCACGTCGCGGCCGCGCTGCGCGGAGGATTCGCCGAGGTCTCCATAGAGGCCTTAACAATGGATGGATGGATGGATGGATGGATGGATGGATGGATGGATGGATGGATGGATGGATGGATGGATGGATGGATGGATGGATGGATGGATGGATGGATGGATGGATGGATGGATGGATGGATGGATGGATGGATGGATGAATGGATGGATGGATGGATGGATGGATGGATGGATGGATGGATGGATGGATGGATGGATGGATGGATGGATGGATGGATGGATGGATGGATGGATGGATGGATGGATGGATGGATGGATGGATGGATGGATGGATGGATGGATGGATGGATGGATGGATGGATGGATGGATGGAATATAGGAGCGTCCCCTTTGAAACGGGGTGGTAGCAGTAGCTATCATGCTCATTTTTCTAATTATATCTTAAGTATTGATTTAGATTGGTTAACTAAACCATCATTCTATTTATTAAATTTTTGTTTCTACATTAGTAAAATTATATCACTTCTCTGCTTTTAAGCTACCAATCTTCCAGTCGTTTTTTGCTAGTTTCCACCGCCGGTTTATTCACCCGGCCACTGGTATCTCTGAACCCCAGAGCTTCAGGAACAGTGACTGCGCCTGCATCAACTTTTTAATGGATACCATTACATTCAAGTATAATATGGTCACTCGTTTCACTGGAGTTACCACATACAGCACATGTGTCATCTACATTGTTAAATTTCTTTTTGTAGCTGTGCACAGAGCCACATAGCGCCCCCTGTCTCAGGTTTTCTCCCCTATGCGTATTTAAATTTTGTGTGCGTGTCGCCAGTCTTGCCAGCAGGAGGCGCTCGTGTGTCGCGCTCGCATCTTTGACGCCATCGCGGCTCATGCTCGGAGAGCTCGAAACCGACGTTGGTCCTGATAAATGCCATAATAATAAATAATTAAGGCGTGTTGGGGCTTTTTGGGTCGCAGTCCCTCTCTTTTGGACCATCGTGGATCGTTTAAAGCAAAATTCCCGGAACAGAAAATGTACGTGTCTATACTCCTTTAAGCTCGCCGAAGGCAAAGTGGCACTTCTCGGGTTTAAGGCACAAGCCAAAAAAACGAATGGCATTGAAGCCGCAATGAATACGGTTGATAGGCTCTGCAAACGTTTCAGAAAAAATATTTGCATCATCTGAGTAAACAAGGCAAGTTTGCCAATTGAGACTGGAGAGTACAGTACCATAATTCTCCGGAAAGTGGCCGGTGCTGAACACAGACCGAATGAGAGCAGCTTAAATTCATACAAGCCATCTGGTGTTATAAAGTCGATTTTGTCACGATCGCGTTCATCGACATCAATTTGCGAATAACCGCTTCTCAAACGCATAGATGAAAATAACGTTTAACAAAACTTGAAGACGGTCTAAATGGTGCATTGCAACTTAACGAAAGGTAATAGCGCACAGTAACACAAACACATCCGTGAAAGAACGGCACAGTTCCCAAAATAACGTGCATGTCAATGATGATCCAAAGAAACGTCACTTCGGGTAAGGATTTAAACGTCTTTCTTCGTCACATTGTTCAGCTTTCTGTAGACGACAGAGAAACGTATAGTACCATCTTTTGTTCTTGACCAACACAACAGGAGATGCCCAAAATGATTTTTTTAGGACTATAAATCATTTTGCCGAGAACAAGCAGGAGAGGAGGAAAATACTCTAACCAGATTCCTTGCGCCGGCCCAATGTGGCCAGTACCGAACGGGCTGTGCATTCGCACGCTTCATGCATAGGAGAGTGGCCTTGCACCTCGGTATATCGTCGTTTGTGATACCTAAATGCCTTTATCAGCGCCCCTTTTAGTGGCAATGTCATCGGAACAGCAATGCGTGATCGTGGACTGCACAAACAATCAAAGAAACTTTAAGATTGCCGAGGGCGTATGGAGTAAGCGTGCATCGACAGTCGAAGTGCGGCTGTAATATGTTTCTGCTTTACCGCTTTCCAGTCTATCCTGATTTAATTCGCCTATGAACGTTTTGTGTAAGCCAGATAGACTGAGTACCAATGACGGACTCACGAATATGATGCCCATTTTACTTCCTCCGCCGTAGTAAACACGCACGCCGTGCAGGCCGTGCCTCCCGCAAGCCCTCCGCGCAAACGATACGGTGGATCTCTTTCGCCAGCGCAACAACAGCGTGCTAAAATTTCTTCACTTAGACAATAAGTCGGCCGTAAAAATATATACATATTTCTTGCGGATTTCTGACCCGCAGCGTGTTATTGATAATTGCAATACAAAGACGTTTCGCAACACATTGCCGCAGATGCGGCGCGCGGCTCATGGTCTGCACGCATGGCTCCGCTGCTAAGGCGTCAGAAGGGTGGCAGTTCCTGGCCCTACGGGGCTGGGACGGTAGGTCAACGCCGCTTGCGGCGGGGGCTAGCCAGCCACCAAAGTTTATCTGTTGTAGGCCGTCATTGCACCCGCCACCGCTTTGGTGGTGGATGACGGCAGTTGCGGCGCGCGTCTCTCTCCATCTTCTCTTTCTTTTTTCTCTGTCCTCTATGGATGGGACGGTAGGTCAACGCCGCTTGCGGCGGGGGCTAGCCAGCCACCGAATTTTATATGTTGTACGCCGTCATTGCACCCGCCACCGCTTTGGTGGTGGATGACGGCAGTTGCGGCGCGCGTCTCTCTCCATCTTCTCTTTCTTTCTTTTTTCTCTGTCCTCTATGGATGGGACGGTAGGTCAACGCCGCTTAAGGCGGGGGCTAGCCAGCCACCGAATTTTATATGTTGTACGCCGTCATTGCACCCGCCACCGCTTTGGTGGTGGATGACGGCAGTTGCGGCGCGCGTCTCTCTCCATCTTCTCTTTCTTTCTTTTTTCTCTATCCTTTATGGATGGGACGGTAGGTCAACGCCGCTTGCGGCGGGGGCTAGCCAGCCACCGAATTTTATATGTTGTACGCCGTCATTGCACCCGCCACCGCTTTGGTGGTGGATGACGGCAGTTGCGGCGCGCGTCTCTCTCCATCTTCTCTTTCTTTCTTTTTTCTCTATCCTTTATGGATGGGACGGTAGGTCAACGCCGCTTGCGGCGGGGGCTAGCCAGCCACCGAATTTTATATGTTGTACGCCGTCGTTGCACCCGCCACCGCTTTGGTGGTGGATGACGGCAGTTGCGGCGCGCGTCTCTCTCCATCTTCTCTTTCTTTCTTTTTTCTCTATCCTTTATGGATGGGACGGTAGGTCAACGGCGCTTGCGGCGGGGGCTAGCCAGCCACCGAATTTTATATGTTGTACGCCGTCATTGCACCCGCCACCGCTTAGGTGGTGGATGACGGCTGTTGCGGCGCGCGCCTTTTTCTCCCACTCCTCTTTCTTTTCTCTCTCTCTTCTGTCTGTACGAGGCAGCGGAGGTGGCTCAGCTACAGGGCCAGTAGTAGGCCCGTGCATTTTCTTTTCCTTCTTCCTAAAGCCACAACAACAACGGTGGCTCTATCGGTGGTCTGACATAGGTGAACGGAATCTTATACGCCTGCTTGCGCTGGGGGCTAGCCTGCCACCAAATTGTATGTGTTGTAGGCCATCACTGCACCCGACGGCTGTTGCGACGCGCGTCTCTGTCTCTCTTTTATACACGGAGGTTACGCACGAACTGACCCTGAGAGGGCATCCTTTACGAACAATAGGCGGTGGGGTGGTGAAAACGTTTAATAAAAAGAGAGTTACATGAAGGTTGCTCTGGGGTCAGGCTTAGTGTCCCTCCCCTCACAAACACTAGGTGGAGTCCCCAGTACGGGACCCCAGTGGCTATCTTTCTTTTACTGATACAACAGGATCGGCAGTACAGCAGTTCTATGAGAGACCATTTACTTTAGCACTGAGCAATTACAAAGCGCGTGTCGGATGTGCCTTCGATGCGAAACAATTTAGGCATAGCGACGACTAGGGAGCAGCGCTCGGTGAGAGTGCCGTAGTCCGCCGCGCCAGCGGGCGGTGCCGTTTTCGTAAGCGCTGCTGTATGTGCAGCAAATTTGTCGTCTTCGTGCATGGTGCTGCTGAGAGAACAAGTTTTTCGTCGCTTTTCTCAACATATACGTCGTGCAAACAATGCGGCTACGAGGTACGGGACGGGGATACGATGTTGTTGCGCTGCAGGACGAACACCAAGGATGCATAAAAATGTCGACGGATGGTACTTAAGACACTACTTTTATGTGCTGTTCTTGACCCATGGTTTAGCTTGAAAGTATGCATTCTTGAAGGAGGACAGCTAGATCGTATATCGGAATGGGTTGCACTTCACGTTAAATCAATGCAACGATGACTGGAAAGTATTTTCGTAGTATCTGTATTCCAGTTCATTCGCTGTGTGTTCGAGTGTACAGTTGTCATTTAAATTATAAAATGTAATTGAAAATACATGTATCGTGAAAGATACAACAGGTACATCCTCACTGCGAAAACGGAGGGCTGTCCTTTGCAATCGCCCCGGACGCTAGCGCTGTTTCCAACAGCTGCCGCCATGCCAAACGGATGATATAGGGTTTACAGGCGCGCACAAATAAAGCTCAAAATAGCAATAAGGTGTCAGATAGCTTTCACGAGCACCGCGAAACAGCACTTTTCCACTATCACAACACAGCATCAATACGCACAGCACAGCCCGAGATGGCGCCAAGAGGAGCCGGAGCAGACTTTCACAGGTTGGCTCATACGGGGTGCCACCATCAAACTAAGATGGCTGCGCCCAGGCATCGAAACTAAAATCGTCTATTTTTTTTGCGAAGTTTATTGCCTCAGGGCATAAAAGGAATGTTATGATGGATGAAGGGTGTGGTCAAATAAATGAAAAAAGGTTGACTGATGCAATGAAATCGAGGAGTGAACGATGATGCGGTCCCAGTGTCCAAACAACATATGACTGCGGATTATGGGGGGAGAAGCCAGCTGCCACCAGGTGCCGGATCCGCGATGGCTTCAACGCTGGACAATCCCACAGTAGGTGATGGATGTCAGCTTCTATATTTCTAGACTTGCAGATGGGGCACCCGGGGTGTGGATATAAATACCGAAATTGTGGCCACGTTCGGATCACTGCTGGTGTTAGGGCCACCCCAACTCTAATCCTCCGAAGCGCCACCTCCTCTGCACGGGTTAGACCGCGAGGGAGGCTTACCGTACACGGAGGTATAAGAGCACGTCTATATAATATCATCTTCAAGCACATGCTAGAACTGATCGCGATTCGTATGTCGTTCCGTTGAAAACACTTGTTAAGAGTGCTACCTCACTGGTCGTTCGGTGTCTTTGGTAATAATGTCATGTTTGACAATTGCTGCCTAGCTAATTTTGAATGAGACAAAACAGTCTTCGAATGAATGCAGAAGATCCAGAAGACTCGCTTTCTTTCATGGCGAAAACGTGGCATTAATATTGAGCTTGACAGTGAGAGGAGACGGCTGATGTTCAACGTCGGCTGAAATTTCACATATTTAGATGCGCTCGTTAAAAGTGGATGTCTTCAAAATAAGATATTGCGTTGTGTCTAAGCAGTTGTATGGGGCTCTGAACTGAAGTTTATAACAAGACGTGGGTAGTCCCAGCATGAAGCGTTGCAATAGCACGAGCGACAAAGATTTGCCTCCCAAGCAGCAAGGACACGTTTCTTTCCGCAATTCTGAGCGGTATGTTTGTCATAACAGCCAGCTGTGACTACCTTGCTGGCTCCAGGAGGTAGGCGAACATCGTAATCGTGAATGCACAGTGCCATGAGGGATCATTCGGCGCGGAGCGCTCGAGCAGTAAAAAAAAGGAACTAGAAGCTCGCGGAGGGTAATTACTGCTCCATATTCTCGAAGAAATTCAATCCCAGGATAATTTGTCAGGATAACGCAACTCAAACAACGAAGCCTGACGGAAAAGTAGACTGCCGGGTTCCAGCCCGAGCGGTGCATCTTCCTACCAGCGTGACTGAATGACCATATGCAGTACCAATCTGGGGCCCGTGCCAGGCGTCATCCCTTTTTTAGTACAATAACCAGAGCTCGACTCATAGCTTAGTAATCGGCACTTCCGTCCACGAGGGCACTCGCCGTATGACCGTCAGTACAGAATGACAGGTCAACGGAAGCAATTTAAGTATCATCGATGAATGTGTGTATGGTGGCAGCAGTAGTACTGAGCGTTGGTGGAGGATGTTTGGAAGTACAATGAGCAGCAGCCTCACCCCCAGAGGTCACTTGTTCTAGTTTCCCCGACGCAGACTACGAGACCTCCGTCGGACAGGCTGCGAGGACATAGGACGGCTCTGTGAAAAACTGCGAGGTGACGACCGGAACGATCGGCTTCGTTAACTAGGGGAAGAGAGACAGCCGGTGAGGTACTCATCTATTTCGAGCGATCGTTCGAAACAACGAGGACAAGGTGAATGAGGGGTGAACCCTGCAGGCCCAACTGACGGTAAGAGCAGTCGCGATATAGATGGCCTGGCCCTCCGCAATGATAACAAACGGAGCAGCATCTGTCAGAGGTCCGCAAGCAGCCGCTTTCCATGTATTTCCGTCTAGGCTACCATGCCTGGTTACTGTGTGCAGGACACCATAATCGCTGCTGAGGTGGTTCGTGCTCTGGGAACGATGAGACGGTGTAGCAGTAGGTGAGCGTAGAATCTCTGCATAAGCGAGGACTCGAGGATTGGCAAGTGGTTGTGCGCGTGGCTGCATTGCTTGTACTTTATCTAGCATATTATGTTGGAAATGGAGGTGGGAGCCGGCTGGAGACGCTGAGTGGGGATGTGTTGCAATTCCTCCCGAACAATATGGCACACAAGCTCCCGGAGTGCATGATCGTTGTTATCTAGTGCCACGTTAGGACAACTGACGGCTGAGAGTGGGAGCGTGCGGTCATAATGGACGACGCGTAACTGCAGTGCCCGTTCCATGGTGGTAGCCTTTTGGACTAATTCATCAACGGATCTCGGTAGGCTACTGGTTAGACAAGAAAACAGCTTTTCCTTTAGAGCGTTCATTGAATTGGATTCGGCCATGTTCGGTTCAGCGCGCCGACAAGTCGAGTCAAGTCTTCAAAGAAGATCATCCCCTTTCCTTTGACCTCCGCATTCGACATTGCCGAGCATATTCAGCCCTTTCTTTCCGTTCGGAGCTTCAAAGTCACGCAGAAGCTGACTACGAAACTCCTGCCAAATCATGAGTGCCGACTCATGATTCTCGAACCACGTCTTGACGGAGTCCTCAAAAGCAACGTAGACGTTCCGAAACTTATGATGGTCGTTCTGGTCGTTATAGGCAGCGACGCGATACAGCGATCGAGCCACTCTTGAACATCTTCAAACGGGTCGCCGTGCAAGGATCTCGGTAGTGCGAAATGGATGACGAACGAGGCGCCTGTAGCATCCGTAGGCCAGAAGTTTGAGTGGCTATTGTGACGTGAATTCGTAGCTGAGGGGCTCAGGTTCGCAGCAGATTTGGGTGGAAGGCCTTACAGGCGGAATTTGTGCGAATACCGGCTCCTGGTCGCTTCCGTTGGGGACAAAGGGCATAGACCTACCCAACACCTGCACCAATTATCACGGATGAAAACAGGACAACCGTCTACTACCCAGCCTTCGATCGCCAGCGCAATTCAGTATCTTCGTCTTCTCTTCCCACGAGGAACCACACGAGTTCCACAATACATGGGGCAACATGTATAGGAAGACATTATTGTTCATTTTCAGAAAATCTTATTACTTCAAGTGGCACTCTTTATCAACTTCTTGATCGGTATAAGGAGGCTTTGCGATATAAGAAAAGGCAGAAGGTGTTTTGCAGGTGCTGGATCAAGGGCTAGTGCTGAAATTTGAAGTTCATGCACCAGCTTCGTGAGGTTACCACAAGTGGAGGAGTGACGTGGGAGAGGAAGGAGGCGTTTTTGGGCAGTAGTGGTATGCAGTAATTTGTTCTTACGTTTACGTTGCAATCGCCCACTAACTGGGCCAGTACGGGCTTAAAGAGAGGCGCAAATATTTGTGGACGTCACAGTGAGTGCCTAGACGATAGGCCTAACGGCTTGATAGGCTTGGTCTGTGTGGCAAGAGAGTAAGAACGCACAACCAGAATCGCAGGGCCAACAAGCGAAGAGAGCCCGGTGTGTGTCCCGTTCCATGCTTGCAATATACATAAGCTGCAATCTTCCACACACATGCCGGAAGCATACCCGTAATTATCGGCTCACAAAGACCACTCCCGCACCTTTCTTCTCCTCCACGTTCCACCTCACAACTCCTGTTTACCTGTCCCACCACTACTCTCTACAAACTCTGCAGCCGCATTCCCTCCACCATTACTCCGCGCCACGATTTGTGCCATTAATCTTCTCGCCCATACCTTCATGCTTTCACAGCAGGCACCGTTCTGCTTCTCCTCGTGGCACGTACCTACACTTGTGCGTTATTCGGCACTCGCCACGATTTCCTGCTTCCACGGTAGCTACGGAATTTTCCCGTGATAGCCACGTTTCAGGTATGAATTCCTCCGCTCTGTTGTCCTACCCCCAAAGATACTGAGCCCCCCATCGCCACACCCTCTTTCCCTTGTTCCTACGTGTGAGAAGGAGAGGTATGTACCCTCTTCTACCTGCTACAGGTACCATATGGCGTTTCGATCTGCTACTGGCTGCCACGGCTTGCAGGCTGCGTGTTAAGACGTAAACAAGGACGCGGAATACAGTAATGGTTGCATAAGGTCTGCCCTCTTAAACCAGAAGAATAATTCATTAGGCGCCCTATTTAATTTTGATTCGGCATGCTAGCTCGTATTAGGACACCTTCGACTTAAGCGTAAGACTCCACGTGACCGGCATGCTTGCACTCGTACACTGCAATCGTGAAGTCGTCGTATGTAGTTCAGGGTGCACCATGTTACTAACGATATTCATGCTGCCCCTCGGACTGCATTCAAGGGCTTCTCGAGCTCATCAAACCGAGAAAACCTCATTGTGCATCATGGTAACAAAAACAAAAAGGAAATCAGCCTTAGGTGCTGGGTGAATTAATCGATTGCGTAGCATCACTAGGTTTTGACAGGGGTTGACGTGAGAAGTTCCGACACCGAACTGGATGAGCGCTCCACTTGGAGTGTGGTATCGACGCGTCGGTGATTTTTTTGCCTTATGTACAGGCTATTTTTCTGAAGTTGATTTATTATTTGCCTTTTTTGTTTCTACTGCACCCCTGTTTTATTTTACACGTGAAGGGCTCTCTTTCTTGGTAGAACTACTAATAGGAGGTCCATAAATGAATGGTACACAGTTCTCCTTAAATATTCCTCAGCTTTTTATGATGCAGCGCTCCCACGATCCTGCTGTAAGACACATCGGCTCATCGATGGATTTCCACATCCAGTTTTTGCCATTATCTGTTCTTGTCCTCAAATTTGAGTACGTAATAGTCGCATTCTTGCAGTCATCACCGATCGCCTGCTTTACTTCGGTATATCGTCAATGGCGACGTTAATGTCAATGTCCCTATCTGCGGCTTCTCTGACAGAGGCAGGATCACCACTCTGCCACATGCACGCGCCCTACCACATGCAGACTAACGAGGAATGCCGGTGACAAAAGTTCCAACCCTAGAGAACTTTCCCTGAACAGGACTTTGGTTATAACCATTTATGTCATCCAGATCCGCGATTACCGATACAAACAGATTCACGAATGAAGTAGCTGCATCACTCAAAAAAACGAAAGATTAATAGCGCTATCAAATAGACACTCACACCGTGTGCCTGTTTGTGACTGTCAATTTGTTAGCGATATTCCTTTTAACAGCATTGCACTAACTAGCTCCGCAATTAGTTTTACGTAACTGCATCACACTTTTTATATCTAGAGCGTTTCACATAATCCCAAAAGTCACTGCCTTGTGGACTGAAGATGTATCCAACTTCGCATGTCTTGTAAAAAAATTAAAGAGCACTGCAGAATCTGCATTGGAGAAATGCGAAAGCACGGATGCAGCTGTGGTTGCTTCTAGTTGCTCCTAGTTGCTTGGCTAGTTCACAGATAAAGGAAGGAGCAATGTGTGTGGCACCTGGTTTTCTCGACACCTTAACCGCGTCGTAAAGGAAGGGAAGAACATGGGAGTGAAAGCGGCAAAAGTGAAATGGGTGGAGTAGTGGAGGGCTCCGTAGTAATTTAGTCTTTTGGGGATCTTTAACGTGCAGTGACATCGCGCAATACTCGGAAGCTTTTTTGTTTCGCCTCCAATAAAACCTAATTACAGCGAGTTAAGTAGTTTATCGGAAAGTAAAGGCCCTGTATCTGTTACTCGCGGAAGAGGAACCGGTAGTATGGATTGTGTAAAGTATTAGAGGGTCAATGGCGAAAGCCTGCTCTCCTATCATTTGCTTATAATCGTTTTCCTCTTATCGGCGTTCGTTGCAGTGCTACATATATATATATATATATATATATATATATATATATAATTGGTTTAAAGGAAAAGAAAGGCGCAGTAGCTGTCACACTTTCTCCGGCAGGTGTGAGTTTGGACAATACACCATTGCTCTTGTCGCGTGGTGTTCCTTGGTGTGCGTTCAAGTGTGGCATTGCTGATGGCTGAAGCGCTAGAAAAGGACACAGCTCGCGGAATCTCGCGGAATATGACAGATCTCGCGCATAAATCTCGCGCACTGGATTTTGTTCCACGAGCCTAGAAAAGTTTTGCCTTAAGATGTGAGCGGTCAGGAGATCTGTGAAAAGGTAGCAATGCCTTCAGTGTTTAAATACAGCTTCGGCGATCTGCGAAGGAGCACCCCGGACAAAGAGAAAGGATGAGAGAGTAGCTGGCGTAGTGTGTGTATAGTGTGGCTGGAATGTCTTTCACCATGAAAAAGACACAGTGCACAAAATGTGTAACGATTTTGACTACTCGAAACGAAATTCGGGACCGTCCGGAGGTTGTTATGGTCGGCGGTGCAAGATAGTAAAGAAAGATTTTAGAGGGTGCAGAAAGAGTGAAGCCCCAGAAAATCTCCACTCCCGCTACGACCCTGTCCTTCCTAAGCCAGAAGGAGACCTTCATAGGGAGAGAATTAAAAGCGAATATGTTTTCCTGCCTACACTATAGCCATACACAGCCCATTCCACAGAAAGCAATTCCCATTCTATTTCGCGTGATGCAGCACTGACGACTAGCAATTTCAAATGGCAGTGACCCAGTCCTAAAGGAGAACTTTTTTGCTCTACATATTGGCTCATTGCCACAAGACTAAATCACCAAGAATGAAGCTCCCCGAAGAAGAACGAAGACAGGACAGGGAAGAGTGGTCTTTCTGGTTCGTTCTTCTCTCACCTTTGGGCAACATCATTTACGTATTAGCTGCTTTCACGTAAACCAACACAGAGCGAGCCAAAGGTGCCTCGAACAAAAGGCTGTCCGTGCGTAAGTTTTGTCTTAAACAGCGCTGTCGATGGCGCAACATCCTGAAGGGATAAACGCAGTCGCTACCGGAAATTTCTGCAATATTTCAAACGCGATGTTCAGTTAAAACAATAAGCTTTTCTGTCTTTTCTTTGGGGCAGAGTTCAGAGCAGCATTATTTTCTTAACTGGTACGCCCGCAGGGGGAGGCACCTTCGCGAACTGCTGGCCCTACGTTCGACGATGGCTCGCTTTAAGTCGGATGTTGCCGGAACTACCGATATTGGCTACGGCGAAGGCTTGCATGGGGACACAACTGGCGAGCTCCCACGCGGTGCCTACTTCCACCCACCAGCGAAGGCTGCGCCTGAAGGTGCCGACGACCAGCAGCCGTCACAAGAGTTCACTCCCAGGTGAACTAATAACAATGTGACGATAATATAGTAATACATGATAATGGTAGAAACAACCGATATGGTTGGGGATGTAAAGGCAACTGAGACAACAATACTACAAGACGCATTGTTGCCAGAAATCTCGCTGAATAATAACTAAGTATAGGGACATGAACGTAATTCGGCTAGGACACTGACCGAAGTTTTTTATTTTTTTTTTCTAAGGACCACTCATTACAAAAAGGAAGTCAAATATCCACTTCCAAAGGTTGAGACAGCGGATAATCTAAAACGTCCGCTCTTTAAAATACCTTATCGATAAGGAGCTTGAAATTCGATATCGCCCACAGGTTACAATGTATTGAGTTCCGCATGTCACATGGTGCTGTCAACCTACGCAGTTGAATCAGCCGAGAAACAGCCGAAATAGTACATAAGCGTTTCTTTTTACAATAGGCCTCATTAAGGCATACCAAACTGCCAGTTAAAGCACAAATCTTCTCTGGTATCGTTCGCCGGCAATGTGAACTCATGAACTCATGACTAGGGATGCCCTCAATTAGCAAGAAAATGGCTAGGTCGTAATGTTCACGCCCAAAACCACATTCCTTGAAATCATTTTACTTGCTCAGTCAGCAGCCCTTCTTTCATGTATCAATGCGGATTTAAGGAAAACCGCAGGTATATAAGACATGGCTCGTCATTACTTAATTTAAAGCGCCGAGACACAAAAGAATAAACTGTAAAACAACTCGCATGCCTTGAAAGGAATGTGCGCCTACTTAAACATAGTGCTTCCGCGCTTTAATGCAGCTGATGAATTGTTAATTTCTTCTCAGTACGCAATATTCTGTACGGAAAGCTAACTAATACTTTAAGACCGCAGGTTGCCACTCTCCTCGATCTGAATGTATTCGTTTGTCGCACTACAAATTACAACAAATTATTGGGGTTAAATTTGCGTCTGGATACAATATGAGGAAATATTTCATGTGTAGTAGATTTTGAATGAGGAAGTAATCATTAATCATCATAATACGGCTGAAAAAGATGACTCTAGAGCTTCAACGGGAGCTTCGTAGATGAAGCAAAGTTAATCTCATCCGGGACCATGACATGTCCATGGCAATCGCTCTCCCAACTAAGCTGACCGAGAAACCCAGCGTTTTTCATGGCGAAGGCGAATATCAAGAAATGAGTGCGAACGATTTTGGCACAATATTTAGAGGAACCCCCCATGTAGAGTACATTATTTGTAAGAATATGGTATCTGTTTACGCTCACTGGCATCCGCCGTAGAAATACTGATACGGAGAAAAGCTACGCAGTTTTAGAACCTTGGCACTTTGGCAGCGCCTCATGGTACTGGTGAGGTGGTGTTCCCAGGCTTGAACCCCGAAACAGTCGAAGATCTCGTAGGCTCCGAAGTTTCTCAACATCTTTCAACTTCACATTTGACTTTTCTTGTCTACGTTTAGTTTTCAAACTTTTGAGTACAACGGAATTTGGGCGGCAGTTATGCTTGAGCAATTAGAGATGCGGAAGCTGTCATGTTCCCTCCTTAGACGAAACCTCTCGCCTTCAGTCCCTCTTTAGCAGTAGCGAAGGGACCCTTTTGTGCTCCAAGACTTCGAGTTCGAAGGCTTGTATTTGACAGCCTCTCGAAAGTGACTTTTTACTGCGCAAAAAAAAAATGTGAAGACGTTTCGTGCACAGGGCTGAGTAAAATCGTGCTCACTTCTCTGCGGGTGAGGAACTGTAGTCTATGTCAGCTTTTCTTATGCCGGCAAGCCTACTTTCGTTTGTTTTTTTTGTTTTTTTTAGGGGGGGGGGGGGGACAGGAACTTACGGTGCAACAAAAGGGCGAAAGAGGGCCGCAGGACAAGCCTAAACGATCGACCTCTGTCCCTCTCTGTGACCCTCTGGCACAACCTAACGTTGTCGACGGAACTGTAATCAGAATTGAAAACCGAATTTGGTGGCCCAAAACTGTGCAGTGGCGCGAAGTGCACCTCCATTCATCCTCGAATCTTCCCAGTCACTCGTAGACTATTGCGGCTAATTGCCTTTCTTCGATGGCACATGGCGCACTGGCGAGTGACGCCCTAATTCTATTACTATTTTTTGATCACCAGCGAGTGCTGATAATTTTCGTAGAATTCGCGTAAGAGGCTGTATATTTTTTTAATTTCACCTGCGGCCAGTATGCGGTGTCATACACAGCAATCAGAAGACGAGAGCTACGGCTATGGTATCAACCATTGCAGGTGGTTAAGTTTGTTAGTGAGTAAGAGATGAATAGAGGTAAGAGCAAGATTTATACATGAGCGCTGGTTCTATCTCTTAATTGTTTCATTCTTCTCCCAAGTTTCTTATGCGCTATGCTCCGAAACAGAGCTTATCGCTTTGGGCACAAAGTTTGTAATTCCTAGTGGGATCAGGGCAGCGGCAGACTAATCTGAGCGGCAGGGTTATTGGTGAAGGACTGCTCGGTATGCCTATTCTAGCTTCCTCCGGTGTGGGTCAAAGCCATTACCAGGAATTTGGGACACCATCGAGCAACGCGGATAGCCCTTGTGGCCTAATCGCTTTAATTGGAGGCAGCAGATATTTTCTAGGTACTCCTGCCGACAACTGTATCTTTTCCTCAGTTGTTTAGGGCTTTTTAGAGATCTTTCGGTGTACATTCTAGAGCGCTTTGAATGTTATCACGCTAGCGTCGACTGAGCACATGAACACCGCCATAGCCCAGAGTCCTCTGCCGTGGCTAAGGGGACATCAATTCAGCTTCCATCACCCTCTTTGCTGTTTCTTAAGCAGCCGCCACTCCCTTCTGGGCGAATTGCTTTTTTATTTGTTTTCTTGTTGCTTTCGTGAGCAGGGAGGGATCATATTGCGCTTGATGTATCTCCACCAATTTTCGTTATCGTTCACGAAAATAACAGGCAACCAAGTCAGCACTTTATCGCAACGAATGGAAAGCTTAAAATGGAAAGAAATAGGACAAAAAAACGGTTTTAGAGTTAGTTGTGGTGGTTAAGGTTGCAACATAGAACAGCGAACGAGGGAAAGAACAATTCGAAACCATGATCTGCCCTGTTCCGAAACTGGCCGCTAGGTGCCTGGAGCGATAGGCTGGTCGACGCTCGCGCGATAACCTTCAAATGGCACTAGACTGTGCCTAAATGCCGTGACGTCCTGGTGTGGAATCGACCGTTGTTCCCACGCTCCTGCAGTTTTCTCAATGAGAGTCTTGAGGAAAAGTGAAATGTGAAGCTGTTTCGGCATACGAAAACATTTATGAAGAACTGCTCCGGTCGCTTTTTACCAGCAGATGTAGATGCAGTGGGGACTCAGCTTTGTACTTTTCAAGCTTTTGTTTTTTCACCACAGGGAAGAAAAGTGTTTAAAATTGAATGCCCAGAACGTGGTCACCTAATCCCGTGCGCGAGTAGGCTTATAAACCAGCCAGTCCGCTTTTCAGCGTTTTTAGGGCCTTGGCCGAGCCCTCCAAGGAAGCTGCTTCCGAGAACTAAAGACAAGTAACTGAATCTCTGCTCTTATTGTGAATTCTTTCTTAATGTTGATGTCTACGCGCCATTTTTCAATATTCAGACTGCGCAATATGGTGGCAGCCAAGACAACAGGGAGCGCTTGTCCTCAACTGCTTCCAATGAGCGCAGAGAGAACGATGGATACTTTAAGCAGCGTAAATTAACACCGGTCTTAGAAAATGTTGCGCGCGTGATCGAAGGGCAGCATTTATAGCGCCTTGCTTACGACATGGCGAGTGTTTTTCATGATGTTCTATTCAATTAGAAAAAATATATACGCTTACATCTATTGATTAAATCGAGAAACTGAATGATGTGTAGCGTCACCGTGAATTTTTTTCTCACTTTCTATCCATTTTACCGCCTCGTTAAGGACACTGCCCAGATTCCCTCTCAACGACAGACTTCCACTGTACCTCTCCTTACAATGACACACCACTTTAAACTGATCGAGATTATGATAGTCAAGACAAGTGAAATGAATCAAGTCATTTTGTGAGACGGATGGCCTTGTACGAAGAATTGATTTCGTTAATAAACCTAATTATTTACTAGTTTCTAAGTTGCTAACTTAATATATTGGTAACAAATATTATGTGTCAATGAGGCACTTTTGAGCTGTCCTACAAAATACCCAGTTTTGGAGCCGAGGTATAGTTTTTACAATGTTCTTTTTTTTTGGCCACAAATGAAAGCCGGCGACATGCATGCCCTATCACATGTCAGCAGTGCTACTTGAGCGTTCACGAGGCGTCTTCCGGATACTTTCCGACACAAGGCTTCAGGTGTGAACTGGCTGAGAGATATGTTTCAACCGCAGACACATTACAGATTTTGCATTTCGCGTTCTTTCAGGCCGGTGAGTACAGCTGCGTGAATGGTGCCGTGGTGTGAAATTATCAGCCTGCTGCATATTTAAAATGCGATCCCGAACTCTTGAATTCAGAGTTCAATATTCAAAGCATTATTAATAATTAATTGAGAGCGTGAAAAATATGCTGCAGACTGGACCATGCAACTCTTAAAATATTTAGTTTCACTCGGCTCGGTGACTGCGCCTTTCTTCAAACCCTTCGTACTTTTAGGTGGGACACCCGGTGCAGCGCATGCGCAAACGCGCACTCCATATCCCTGCACCTTAGTCAAAGAAGAGATGCCTATCCCTCGAGTAATGATGTTAACAAGCGTGACGTCGTACGAGAGCAAAGTTTCTCGCGTTACGATAGTTATCGCTGCAATAAAAATATTGCGTATTTATTTTACTTTCACATCATCTCTAGCCTAACTCTCTGCAGCTCGGCGGTGTCATCGTCTCCGAGACAGCGGCAGCTCCTCGACAATGCTAAGGCAGCCCGTCCTCCTCTCGGTCCACCTTCGGCCGAAAACTTTGACGGTGTGCTAGCCATGGCTGAGGCGGATGCCAGTAAATGGGGTGCCGCTGCCCCTGTGGTGCCGCTCGCATGGCGTCGCCGTTGGCTGCCGTCGGCAGACAGCTGCAAGTGGGGGCGGTAAATAAAGCGCTGCTTCGGGGGTTCAGTCTAGAGGCGCTGCCGTGGCGAAGGCTGTCGCCTCCTGCCACGCCCCCTTCTTCGCCTACGGGGCCTCCCAAAAAACCTTTCAGGTAACACCAAATTAAGAGGCAGCGGCTACCGTTTGCTCAGGGGAGACACGTGGCGCACTGCGCTGAGTGCCATGGTACATCTGCAATGTTATTCAGCTGTTGTAAGTTCAGAATGGTGGCCAATCAAAATGCTGATTCGTAATCGTCCTGAAGTCGTGCTTTCCTCTTGAAAACTCACAGGGCCCTAAAGACTTTCGGAGCTAGTGGACAAGCGCTTAGGGGCTAAACAACTTCGAAAATTAAATGCTTTCCGCTGTAAAAGCACCTGGCGCTTTCTTCTATGAACAAATGTTTTGGGATCGTCACGCAAATAATTCGCATACCAAACTAATACCCGAATCTCAAGAAAATGTGAACATCTGCTGCCTCCATCAGAAACGCATAGGCAATACAACTCACTGTTTTCATCACACCTTCACTATTTAAATGCCGTTCGGGATATTAATACGCCGTTCACTTCATAAATTGCAGATTTTAAGAAAATTATGCACTACATGGCGTGCCGCACCAGTCATATAATTCTCATAGTACTTCTTTATTTACGTTTCTTATTAGCCCTTACTCGCAAAAAGTTCTTGTCCATGTTAAAAATAAGAGGACGTCTTTTGTATCTGTTATGCAAAGCACGTGCTCATTTCGATTGTAATTAACGGCTAACCTAATACAAAATAGCTCATCCCGCCCTGTAAAGGTTACCTAACTCTGCTGCATACTTCTGCGGGCCAGTTATGGTCTGCAGATGCAAGAGCCTAGTCTTCGGCATGCGTTTAGAGGTTCAAACTGTATTAGCCAACGTTCCCTCGTAGGTAAAGAGAGCGCTGTAAGGAATGTTTATTTGAGTAAAATTAGGGGCGTGTAAATATTCCACTTTCTGAATGCAAACCATATACGAATATGAGGAAGAATTCCTTGAAATATCGAATCAAATATGAAATATCTAACCAGTCAAAAAAGCGTGAATTTAAAATATAGCAAAGTCCGTTCGTCTCATTTATTTTGAAATTCACATGGTGTTCGCAGATTACCATTAAACTAGAATTGCACAGGAGTTCATACCCTAATGAAAAATTCAGTATATATTTTTACAAAATTTCATGCATCAGTTTTTTGTACAAGAGCATCGTGGATGTAACCTGGTGAAAGTGTGTTATCACTGATGAATACAGTAAACTCTCGTTAATTTGGCATTCAAGGGACAGAAAAAAACAATGTCCGAATTAACTGCAAGCATAAGATATTCCATCCCATGTAGCACAGAATGTGGGGCCCCAGTAGGTCCGATGTAGGCAAGTGGGGCTGGGGCAACCATCATAAAACCTGCATCGGTCCCCGATGCAGCAAATGTGGGCAAGCTCCATTTGGGCTTGCCCCAGCTCCTCCTGCATGGGTCCCATAGCGGCGCTTCTTGGGCTAATGCAGAGCACATTAATTCCTGCATTCGGACTACAAGGGTCCCTTGCCGGATATTTGCCGGCAATGCAACCTAAATGTGGGCTTTTTATGGGAAAGCCCTCACAGATCCGAAATGAGGCCGTCCCCATTAAATCTTTGTGCGACCAACATCGGCCGTAGTGGGGCAAGAAAAAGGACATACCCACATGCTGCCCCAATCGGCCCCTTGTAGGTTACTTGAGGGCAGGTGAAATATGAATAAGGGCTGAATTTGGGCAAGCCCTCGTGAAGCCCAAATGAGGCAGCCTTAGCTAGACCGCTTTAGGTCCCACATAGGCTGTAATGGGGCTGAAAGGCGGGCGAGCCCACATGGTACCAAAATCGGTCCTTCGTGGGGACTTTGAAGGCCCGTGCAACAGCAGGTGGGCTCTAGGTTCAAAAACAACGTCCAGCCCAATTGGGGCTGCCCACATAAAACTGCTTTATATCCCACATGGGCCATAATGGTGCTGGAAGGCGGGAGGGCCCGCATGATACCAAAATTGGCCCCTTGTGGGGAATTTGAAGGCACGTGCAACAGCAAGTGGGATTAGGTTCAAAACCAACACCCAGCCCAATTGGGGCTGCCCACACAAAACCGCTGTAGGTCCCACATCGGCCGTAATGGGGCTAGAAGGCGTGCGTGCAATTGCGTAATCACTGTTTCCAACCTTTATTTGCATTAGATGTTGTCCTAAATTACTATTATAGATGATTTGTATAACAGTTGTTGCCATGTTTAGTCGATTAGAAATTTACATGGCTTTAGTTCTCGCGCTCATGCAAATTGCGCTACAAATACTAAAACAAACTGATTGCTAACTGTTGCCTCTTATGTGGTTGCTGCGGGCAGCCTGCAACTTCCAGCACAGTATTGCTGTTCAGAACACACATCTCCATAGCCTGGACAAGATTTACATGAAGTCATTTCGGCTAGATGAATGTTATGAATTATTGTAAAATTTAATATTGTGGCTGTTTAGAAAGTGCAGACATGTATAAAATAATTACTTAATTATGTGCATAAATATTGATTGGGAAAACTTGGACTAGTGCTTTCCATCAATTTCCTGCGTCGGACCCCTATGAGAATAATGTGGGCAAGCCCAAGTGCGGCTAGCGCTATAGAACCCGCATTGGTCCTATGTCATTATCTGAGGGGCGAACTGAAATAAAAAAAATGTTTCTCCAAAGCGGCTGCCCAAATCGGTCCAAAGTAGGACCATCGGCGGTTGTTGGCGGGATGTGCCCTTTTGACAATGCCGGAAAAATGTGGGCAGCCCCGCAAGGGCTGCCTGCATCGGCCCCTAGTGGGGCCCATTGGGGCTTTGTCGACAGCCCCCTTCAGGCCTACGTCGGCCCCACTTGCAGCACCCACATTGAGCCCACCGGGGCTGTCTTGCATTGCCTACATCGGGCCCACCGGGGCCCACCCTTCATAGCCCACTTTGTGCTACCTGGGATAGGCCGGAAAAAGCTGCGAAAGCCATCTTCATCACAGTTATTTTTGTCTTGTGAATACCTGTACGATTCTGTCTGCATTTGAGATGAACCCAAAGTAAGAACGACGTTCTTTTCCCGGTTTAATCCGCTTTGCGCTCACTGTCGGGAAGGCCCTCCTCTTCGCCGCACTCTCAGCTGCGCTGTGGCTATTGGCTCTTTGTTCGTCCTTTGCTGTTGCTTTTCTGTTAAAGCATCCGCGTGTTCGCTATACGAATGCTTCATTATAATACCACATAGTTTACCATTTACCACGGCAAAGCATAATTTCTGCGGAATGCACCAGTGATGCATCGAGTGTTTTAACTTGCTTGCACCTAAGTGCTGCAGATATGTTTACAAGCTGCCTGTATACACAACTATGCGTGGGATCGTTTGGCCTGTAAGGAAAGTTGCCTTCTACGTAGGTTAAACAATCTTTTGTACTTTGCGCATGGTGCAAGTTTACTTGTTTAGACAGTGCAATCACTCTGCAAGTAACCGCCATGATTGCGAACGTCCGCCTGCGGAACGCTTTATATCCGAGTTGTTGACGCAACTTAGGCAGGTAGGAGAGGCGTTTCTTGCTCACTCTGTTTTTTCTACTTTCGGAAGTGTACTCGAATTTAATATTGGCAAAAATGGTATTTAAAATGGTATAATGTGTCCACAAGCGATACCGACGAGTCGACGACTTCCTCCAAGCTTCCTCCGAGCGCCTGCAGCTACCGTCGGCAGTCAAGGTCACGCTTCCCCGCAGTGGCGCTTTCCACTTAACCTGTGTGCGTCCTAGGATGTAAAGGATTGACGATTTCAGACCACTGCTGTCCAAATTATACTCTATGATCATCTGTATTCGCTAAAACTATCAAACTATCTCTGCACAAAAGCCGACATCGCTCATACGAACCGCGTTGACTCACCACAGCCATTCTCGCTGAGGTGCTGACGTAAGCTAAATATTTAGTCTGTCTTTACGCCAAAATGCGAACGTATGAAATGTTGTCTCGCGTCCCTCATTTTTAGGTCCAACAAAGCCCAGAAATAAGCTGCTCTACTTGTAGTATAATCTGCGTGAAGTCATGGCCCCGCTCCTGCCGATTAGCCCACCGCCCGCGGATGCAGCGGCTGATCAATGTCGCGCATCGCAGCGTCGATGATAGTGTGTCACGCGACTGTATTGTGGCGTCACTAGTATTCACTGATATCGTTCCCAGCTTCATGAGTCATTGATTACTGTTCTAGCGATGGGTGTCCATCAGGTAGAATAAGCATTTACTGGCTCTTTGAAGCTGAAATAAAATATATATTAAGAGTTTGTTGTGTCCAACACATGTCTATATGGGAAGTTATTTGTAGACGAAGCGCAAAATATGCTTGTTATAGACTCGAAGCTTGGTGTTTCAATCAATATTTGTGAGGGCGCACCAACTCGAAGCAGCTGGTGGTGGCCAGATGAACACGCATGCTGACAGGAGCTTCAGATTTGAGGCATATTTCAGCTGACTGCAAGACGTGTCGACTTCAAAACTTAGTGTGAACGTACCATATGCAAAAATTTGTGTCAGAGGTTTGGGTTACGAAGCTTAACGTCCCGAACTGGGATTAGCTATTAGTGAAGCTGTGATAGAAAAATGCAAAAATCTGAGCGATGCGGGGTTGCATAACGTGCACTGATATCGCGCAGTTCAGGGCGCCTTGCGTTTCGCCCCCATCAGAACGGGACCACGGCGTCCTGAATGGAACCTATGTCATAAGGAACAGCAGTCGAGAACCCTAACCCCCGATTCATAGCGGTGGGACACTTTGTTTAGAATTCGGCCCTGCAGTGTTCTCAACTTTATTTAACTTCCCGAGTCACCCAATGGAAAAATAAAATGGTTTCAGCACAGGGCGCTAGCAGAGAAGCGTTGAAGAAGCCTGGTTGCGAGCAGTAGGCTTCACGTAAACCGACTTTTCATTGAGACGCCCGGCTAATACTTGCCATCTTTTCCAATGGATTGCTATCAGAGGGATGGTGTGGTGCGCCATTAAGCTTCAAGGGCTTAGCGCATGGCCCATCCGGTGTTGCGACTCAAAATGCCCCGTCTGGCTCAGAGCCCACTGTAACAAACCTATTTCAGGAGACCGCGTAGATATAGCTTCTCTTACTCAGAGTCCTTTAGAGCGTCCTTGAAATAAACGCCAACCAGGTTTGCCACAATGCACATGAGCATCCCACACTCCAAAGAACAGTGACGTCCTCGGTGGCGCGCCAGCTGACGGAGCAGGAAGATTCCAGAGGGTGCACCCAAACAGCAGGTGCTCATGAGTAGTAAGGACGTCAATCATCTGGAAGTGTGTCCATCTAAAGGCTTACAAATCAGGGAGTCCCGTAAAGGGGCGAGCATTGCGGATTACGAATACAAATTTGAGGTGAGATGTCGTATTACGTCAGGACGGCAGGGTTTGCGATGCGCAGGTGGCGTAGGGATACTGAGTTGGAGTGACATTGTTTGATCTCGCTGAAACTATAGTTTACTACGGCTTAAGCTCCGTCGTTAGCGCATGATTGGGGTCCCTGCATGTACCTTGTCTAGACGTCTATTGGAATCATAACTGGTTAGAACTGAGGGAGTGGTACAGACTCTTCTACCCACTTCGCTTGCAACATGAATGGCTCTCGGAGTTTCCGTCATAATATGGACTTTATGAAGTGGGAAAAAGCGTATAACGCGAGATCTGGGCTAGTACCTGAAAACATTTCTGAAAGTTTGTGAAGCCTTTGTAGTACTGCACTTTTTAATAGAGGTATTGGAAATGCAGCATCCCTCTTTTCATTTTTACCCTGTCTTCCAGGTTCGAGTTGCAGCGTGGGATTATATATGACTATACGCGCCTCGGATGCTCTCTTGTGCAAGGCTGTATTCAGGGACACCGTGTGGACCGTCTTGCTGCAATACTTTGCTTTCAAGATGTGTACCTCATTGCTGTAATACATTGCATTAAAGAGCTCATTTGATTCTTTGGCATGGCAAACTGATGCTTGGTCGTGTCGTTTCATCATTTCATTGCCGCTCGTAATGAGATGGACCGGTCACCTTGGGCAAAGATCCTGCAATCTTGTACAATAAGTAGTATCGGCACCTGATTACGTTCTTATAACTGCTGCACTTTTCAGATGGACGACTGAAATTCTTTACATAATATCGCTTGGTTAACGGTCATTTGATATACTCACGCGCTGTGAGCCATGCTAGCCTGGGCCTCAAGAAAGTACTTTGTTTACACAAGTATTGAATTGATGGTGCAATTGTTACCATTCTGCGAAATAAGAATACTGGGGGGCATCTGGTGCGCCAAAATAAAACTACGTAGGATGAAGTCCATCAGGGCTAAAAATTAAACCGGCCACGTGTGTAGGCTACCATCCAAAAATAACTAATTACAAGGCTGTTTTTGTACTTCGCTCCGAAAACATTCAGCTGCCGCAACTACGTACGCATTTCAGACATAAGTACTGCGAAAGCGTCAAGTTGCACACAAAAGTCCGAAAGCGAAGTGGCTCCACCTACAAATGAGGAGGTACAAGAAAAAAAAAAGTGTAGTGCGTACTTTATTTTTGTCCTAAATCAATAGCATGTTATGGCTTTCGCTTCCGGCTTCCTCATCGCCAAGTATAGTGTGCTTGATGACGTGAAAGCTCCGCATGCCCTACTTCGGGCGATATGCACCTGGCGGCCCATCCTGGTCGCTTAAGTCTCGTACCGGGCGTACAATCATTCAGCGAGACGGCGCAACGTCCGCGTGCCTTTGTACAGTGAATTCGTAATTTCTGTAAATATATAAAGTTCTCGCTCATGCGAAGTAACATTTCGGGCTCTGCATCAACATTCATTGCGAGCGGCTTCAGCTTATTCACTCAATGAACTTTGTATTATCTACAAGCTCTCCTCTGATGTTCGTCGCTATCCTCTCCCTGTTCCCTTGATTTTCGCCGGCCGCAGCTAGGGAGATTAAGAGACACCAATTATCCCGGCCGACAACACCTTTTCCTTCCTGTTTCTATCGTTTTTGTAAAGCACTTTTGCCCCTTTAACCAAGTACAGAAGTGCACTAGCGCAAAGCGAAAATTGAGCATATCATGCACGTTGCAAAGATAACGTGTGTGCTTTCGATTTTGGAACGACCGCTTGCTTGCCACGAAACAGTTAGGGGCTCTGACGCGGCATTGGGACGAAGCAGATGGTCTCAAGTTTTATTCATCGGGCTGAGAAAATTATTAATATGAGCACACCTATATTCTGATTAGGTTTGATTTGTGGGGTTTAACGTCCCTAAGCGACTCAGGCTATGAGAGACGCCAAAGTGGAGGACTCCGGAAATTTCGACCACCTGGGGTTCTTTAAAGTGCACTGACATCGCACAGCCCACTGGGGATTATAGCCGACGTCGGACATATAGAACCCTGATGTATTGAATTATTGCTTGCATAGATCTTTTTAAGATATTCCTTTGAAAATCCCACTCCAAAGTGTAGCAGGGTTGTTCATGTTTATCAAAGTTCCATGCAGAGGACTTTCGATATATCGAACTGCCTGCTGTACACTGCAAGGCATGCGTCCCCTAACTCTTCCAATATAACTTAACCCAGAAATGTCGTATGCCCTTCCCTTGCAACCGTATGGCTGCGCTAGCGCTATGAAACCACGTATGTGAATGCCTGCCCTGATTGAAGCTCGCTTTTCGTGTAGTATACTTTTCCTTTATCGCAAAACTGTTGTCATTTGGGGGAACCGGCGTTCAGTGCACTGGTTTTCATGCGGTGAAGCTAGCTTAGCTGATTGAAGGCTTAAGGCGGCTCTTGTATGGTCTGCCTCTCTGCATAATTAAAAACGCAAATCGAGTGTACACTAACTTCAATTCAATTATTGCGCTTTCAGCACCATGATTAGACCAACTATTTCGATAGGTTTTCCCCGAACCCCGTCGGCCACACCTTTTATGAACCCCGATTCCGACGGAATTTCCAAATCCAACGCTCTGACCACTCCGGTCTGCTCCTGCCATGTGTTTAGTGCGCTCGCTCGTGCCCAAGCCGCAGCACGTGCAATTGAGCCCAGAAGACTCTCTCGATCGGGAGCGCTTGGGGCCTGGCGTGGCTCGGCGCGTATGCCTTGCTAGTCGCCGCAGCTTCGGTGAGCTGTGCGCTGTTGGTATGCCGGCGGGCTGCACGTCGCTGCTGGAAGCACGCTGATAAGTCAGTGCACCGTATTCACGCTTCTCTGTCACATAGAGGCTAATCTCATTGCACGTTTTGTACATCAAATCATTGGTATGTCGAACTATTTAGCGATCCCCAGGCAGTTCGATATATCCGGGATTAACCGTATTATATATGCAATAACAACAGTTCATGAAGTATTGTGGACCCAACCGAGCCACTTCATCCTGGTTAGGAGCCTACACAATATGCGTTAATCGCTAACTACATGCACCTCAATGAGTAGTCCCGAATAATCTACCACGCTCTCTAGGAAAGCAATGGAAATCGTCTCAGCCAACATCCCAAATAATCGGAATCAATGCTATATTGCAGCATGTCCTTGTTTCTATCGAGCTAGAGCTATGAAACCACTTTTCTAGGGTCGCCGCGGGAGCGCAAGTAGTTCTGCTATCAGGCTGTTCTGGATACTTGGTGATTGTGCACTAACCCAGCTTCTCAAAATTTCGGAAAACTGCTGCCATGTAAGAGCAACACCCTCAACACCAATGACGCCGCTTTCTTACAGAGGCCCATGAAGGTAAGAATGCACAATGCTCTCAAGATTTTTCTGATAGCATAGAAGCGAAAAAAACAAATAATGCTCTGTGCTTCATTATCGTGGCATTCCTTCGTCTCTTCGCCCTGGTGGTCTGTCATTGTTTTTCCATGTATGCCTGCCATTCGTTCATCCATGCCCCAAAATGTTTAGTATTCCACCAGTCTTAATATATCTCTCTCTTGATTTGTAAGCTTTCTGTCAGTGAAATTGTTAATTACCATCAGACACGACTTAATTGCGATGAACGGAACAATGTCGTTCGGGTACATTATTCCTGAAAGGCATTGTTCTACATCCATACCGGCCAGCTTATACGTGAAATTTTATCAAGATCACTACCTAGGAGCGTCTGTTCCATATTCTTAATATAGATAATCAAAAACGCGGGGATAGCGTGCAAATTGTCTTCGTCCTTTGCGTACCTCGACAGTAAACGTACTCCTAAACAACCCCCCCCCCCCTCCCCCTCAATCAATCATCCAGTTTCCCCATGCTCAGCTCCGGATATTTCATTTGAATTCAATTACCTCTTAACCGCTGCTTTCTGTATTTAGTATGTTCCACGGGAGTTCAATATTTACGCTGTCGTATGAACCGCTTATGTCCAGAGAGGCTAGATACTGCGATCTGTTATCCGCCCTGGCTGCATTTTCGCATTGACCTATCATAAAAATGATATCATCTAGGCGCCTACAACTTCTGAACCCGTTCTGCAGTTCTCCCCCTACACTACTACTTTCCATCCATGCCTGCGCTTTTAATTTCACTGCCTGCATTACCGACCTGCATGCAATATACGCCATTGTGATCGGCCTGAATGATTGTTTCACCTACCACCGTTTCCTTTAATGAATTATTATTAATCTGTCGCATGCTGTCGATAATTTGTTCATTTGCTGAATTTAGCTATTTAAAGAGCTTGATTGGAATTTTTCACATGCTTAAGGTTATAAAAAATATTTGTCTTCGACTCCTTCTCAATAGCATTGGTCAATGCGAAGGTCCTCAGCGACCCACAGCTCGGCAGTGTGTTGGGTGAGAGAAGGAAATGCTGCAGTGACGACGCAAGCGCGCGCCCTCGGCACACTGGCCAGTATATCCTGGGCATGATAATCCAGGCACGAAACGAGATTAGCCGAGACATGTCCTCCGGCGCTCCAGGGTGAGAGGGGCACTGCGCGGAAACGCATCTTCCACACCATTCCCAAAGATGGCGCCCCCTGCCACTGTGCGCTGTGACATTGCCTCATAGCATTTCCTCCTTCGCCATACGGATGTATACACGCTCAAGGAGCACTCGAGCGTGATGCTTCTCTTATAGAACCTACACATTTTTCTCAATCCTGCGCTGTGTTGTAGCGTACTTGTCTGCATATGTTCCGCATTTTGATGCCGTCAACGTCACGAAGCTTAGCTGGGACAATGGAACCTCATGGCAAAAGAGGTAAGAAGCATGCTGTGGAAACCGGTCGCTTTGCGAGTTGTACGTACGCAAGAGCAGAACGCTGTTTGCCTCTGCCGACAATGTGCCATGCCCGTAACCATTCCATACTTACACCTACTATCGAGTTCGGGGAGAGGCAGTCATGCTTGTGTTCTAAAGATGTGCAATCTTCAGAACGTTCGCTGGAGATAGCGGTAGTACGTGCACGCGAAAAGAAATTCTCAGATAAACTTATATGACTTTTTTAGCAGACGCTTTTTCCGCGGAAGCATCATGTGGGCTGTTTTTTGCACTCGTATATGCAGCGACGTAGTCCTCCCAGAGAGAAAAAAAAGGGGGGGGGGGGGGTGACGAAAATGTAATTCTTGGGACTTGCCTTCACCCTCAGCAATGGTTCGTTGTCAACTCACACCCGGGTATATGTTTTGCTGTGCCAGTTTCCCTGAGACTGGCCCGAACATCAAGCCAGAGTGTTATAACGGCTGATAAATCCCCTTGCGAATCTCGCCACAATCAAAGTACACATCACAAAAATATATCCAATCATAATCACTTATGATGCGTGTCTGAGATTAGGCGTAACTCTTCGACAGGAAGATGTCCAGTTGGGGCGACAATGCCCCAACTGGACTGGGACAATGCAGAATCGCTACAGAAACTTGAAGGCATGCTGGGCGGGTCAGAAACAGCAAAGCAGAAAGCGATTCTTCCAGTAAATGTCACGTTGTCTAAATTAAAAATGCCTAGGAAAAGCGCGACAACTATCGCAATCACTGAAGAAACTACCCGCTTTTTATCGAGCAAGTATCCTTGCGCTGTAAAAGAGAGTGCAAAAAACGGAAACGACCCCGTTCATTATTGGAAAAGGAAATACTTTCAATAATGTGAAACGGAAAGAGGTTTCCTTGTTTCAGAACCATTTTACTTTCAAGGCTGCATCTATGACACATCCCAGTACAGGAACGAAACCAGACACAACGAAGTCCGCTTGTCGTAACTATATAATCACAATGTAAGACGAGAGATGCACCCATTTCACTGTATTCTCTAGTTGCCATAGAACGACTCTAGCTGTTATTCGCACTTCTTCAAGCCTATTCTAGTGGCAAACTCGCAAACGAGTATTAATTCGCTGAAAGCAGGGGCGTGCAAATACTAAAAATTTTTGAACAGCAAACAGAACGTACTGCATTCAATTCGCAGATCTAATCAGTCGAAGTGATCCACAACTAATCGAATTCGTTCTCCAGTCTCTAGGTTTAGAAAGGCTATCGGATAAATGGCCTGAATTTCGAATAATATAACGCTGTAGTAGTACAATTCCTTTTTGCAACGATATTCCACTCCGACGCTGCACGCCACTGTGCCGTGATCAGTTTGTGCTGAAAGGTTAGTTGAGACCGGAACATGATCCATTCTTGAGGCTGGGTTTGTAATGCTCTTAATGTCGCCTTTCAAAGCTTTGCGACTCCCGCCATTTTACTCTCCGCTCCTGGACTGGCCTGTGTCTGTGGGCCTTTAGAATTTAACCCCAATTTTTAAAGAGGAGTTTTTGGAGGTGGTGTTTGCTCTACGCAAGCTAAACATTTGCTGTAGTATGACCTATTGCTGACTCTTCATATTTGTACGTTTCGCTTGCTTCGCCTGTGGACTCTCCCCCTCAAATGTCTTCTTTTTACTGCGCCCTCGACATTTGAGCTTGGTATCTGTACCAGGTCACTGCACTGTGACAAGGTTGTGATAGCCAGGCATTTGGGCGTCCCTGAATGGCCCCGTGTTACTTATCCCCCCGGTACCACAGAAGCGAGGCTTCAGAGACGTGCGTTATTAAGAACGCAAAGTGGGTCTGTGTGCTTCATTCAAAATTGTGATGCCGAAATACTATCAGTAGTTTTGCTAAATTTGCTTATAATACCAGGCTATAAACCCAACAGTGCTGTTCTCTCGTTAGTATAATAATGTTTTTTTATTTTAATTGATTTGCCTTTTTGTTATAGTTTCACTTCATCTCCAAGGATTTTTTGGCCTCGTAGATATGCATCCGAAAAGCTTTCTCTGCCCTCCAGTTCTTGGCCGATCCTTAGTGTTGGCAAGTGCCGCTGTTCTGAGGTAGCCTCATGTAATGCCCCATCTGGGGGCTCTTGAGGTTCTAATAAATAAACAGCAACATTGGCAGCTTAGCACGTGAAGAAACCGGCTAGCAAAGCCGGCCTTTTTACCTCAGCCTTGGTTGAAAATCACTGGCGGCCAAGTTCTCTTTCGAGCAGCTGCTTGAAAGAGGCTTCAGAGCCATCCCACCAGGTTAACCCAGAATTGAGGTAGAAATGCTTTCCTATCAAAACCGTACTCATACGCAACAACAAATTAAGCGTTAGGGCGGCCTTAGAAAGCTCTGGCTTTTGAAGACCACGACCTCCGAATATCGCGTCCGGTGCTCTTCCAACTGATCGACATCGGCCGCAGTAGCCGCAGTAATCCCCAATGCTTTCCTTGGCATCGCCGACTGTTGGCTTCTTTCCTTCATGTATTATAACGAGCACCCTCATTTCCCCTTCATTTATCTGCTTGTAGCTTACGGGGGTCTCGGTTCTGGCAGTCTTGAAGCCATAGGTAGCATAAGAGGGTTCTAGCACAGCTTTCGCCCTCACTCTTGATCACGTTCTACGTGACGCTGGCGGTAACACAGGACGTTCCAAGTCCGCCGCTATGGTTGAGGGTGGCGCTGGTGAACACTCTCAAGGTTCGTATACAGACAACATTAATATCTGAGAAGGTAGCAGGGGGGACAGCGGCCGATGTAGCTCAGTTGGAAGAGCACCGGACGCGATATTCGGAGGTCGTGGGTTCGGTCCACACCATCGGCACGTTGTTTTTTCTTCCACTTTGTGTTTAATTATCTTTCCCCTAAGCAGATTGAATTACTCATTTCTGTGACTGTCCAAGTAAAAATTAAAAAAAAGAAAAAAAAGACATAAAACATAATCCCCAATGCTTTCCTTGGCATCGCCGACGGTTCGCTTCTTTCCTTCTTATATATATATATATATATATATATATATATATATATATATATATATATATATATATATATATATATATATATATATATATATATCAGGGGGTTTGACGTTTGAGCGCTGCACAGGTCGAGGGGGCAGAGAACTCAGCTAAAACGGCTGCGAGTCCGGCACAGGCACGAGAGTCTCCTCGCCTTTCTCAACGTCCTTTTCCCTTTCTTCTTCTGTGTGTTTTCCTCTTCCTCAGGATTGCTACATTTCGCCCCGGGACAGCCGAAGCCCCCCTGGACGAGGGAGTTAGTCGTTCCCGCGGGATTGGCACGGCTTCATCTGGGCGACATAGGCGAGTTCTGTTGTAGCTGAGCGAAGACCAGATACGGTCATGCGTGCGATTTCGTAAGTCAGGTCACTGATGCGATCGAGGACAACGTAAGGGCCAGCATAATGCACCAACATTTTCTGGGCTAAACCACGTTTCCGGAGAGGTGGCCAAAGCCACACTGAGTCTTCAGGTGCGTAAGACACATGGCGATGCTGTCTGTCGTACCGAGCTTTGGAACGGTCTTGCGAAGACAGAATCCGCAAACGGGCGAGACGGCGAGCTTCTTCGGCCCGACAAAGAGTTTCGGCGACGCAAGGTTCATCATGGACGGAACAGGGAAGAATCGTGTCGAGGGAATACAGAGGATCACGGGCATAAAAAAGAAAAAACAGGCTGTAGCCGGTCATCTCATGAGTTGCAGTGTTGAAGGCAAACGTTATAAACGGCAGTATTGTATCCCAGTTCTTGTGGTCTGATGCAATGTACATAGAGAGAATGTTGACGAGTGTGCGGTTGGTGCGCTCCGTCAAACCGTTGGTTTGAAGGTGGTATGGTGTGGATTGTCGAAAATGGGACAAGCACAAACGGAGAAGCTCTTCCACAACATCTGCCGTAAACTGCCGACCTTGATCACTGATGATCACTCGCGGAGGTCCATGGCGCAGGATGACGGAACGGAGCAAGAACATGGACATGTGGCGAGCGGTGGCTGAAGGAAGAGCGGCCGTTCCGCAGTAGCGGGTGAGACAGTCGGCACAAACCACGATCCAGCGATTTCCATCAGAAGATTTCGGGAAGGGACCCATAAGGTCGATTCCAACTTTCTCAAGTGCACCATGTGGTGGAGTCACAGGATGCAGCAGGCCCTGTGGCATGGACGTAGGCCGTTTGTGCCGTTGGCATTCAGTGCAGCTCGCCACATATCGCTCAGTCGTCTGGCGCATCTTCGGCCAATAAAACCGGTCGCGGGCATGGTGGACGGTTCGTGCAGAGCCCAGGTGACCGGAAGTGGGGTCATCATGAATGGCACGAAGGATGCACGAGCGGTAATTCTCGTGAACCACAAGTAGAAAATTCGTGCCGGTGCTAGAATAAGCTCTTTTGTACAGAAGGCCATCACGGAGAGAGAATGGGCTGGTAGCTGTGGAATCCCGCGCAGCCGCGCAGCCGCTCGAGGCTTATGTCGCTCTCTTGCGCAGTCCGTAGAGCCGAGGCGTCAGGAAACTCGGGAACAACGGAGGAGATGTAGTGATCGAAGTCAGCTGAGTCACATTCGGTCGTGGGAAGGGGGAGACGTGATAGGAGGTCTGCATCGGCATGTTTGCGGACACTCTTGTACGAGACAGTGAAATCGCATTCCTGCAGACGAAGGGCCCAGCGTGCCAGACGACCTGATGAATCACAAAGGTTGACGAGCCAACAGAGGGTATGATGGTCCGTCCCAATCGTGAAACGGCGTCCATATAGGTAGCACCGAAACCGCTGAACAGCGAAAACTACAGCGAGACACTCGATCCGTAACAGAGTAGTTACGCTTAGGTTTACTGAGGGAACGGCTTGCATACGCAATTACATAATCGCCTTTTGGCGAACGTTGCACAAGCACAGCGCCAACACCGATGTCACTTGCATCAGTGTGAACTTATTCTACGGAATATTCTTTTCGGTACACTCGGTACGGAATATTCTTTCCGTACCGAGTGTTTTAGATATTCATTTTTTCCACGTGCAACTACCGAATGGAACGGTTTGGATCCCACATCACCAACAGCACATCATTGCCGAAATTTTTAACCCTTCTAGAAGAACTACTACACAACACGTAAACCAACCACTTACAATACTCTAACTGAAAGCTATTGTATTACTACATAATTTACCTTGTTTAACTGCATTATTACCTAGATATGCTGTGTATGACATTGTTTATCACCTGCTACCTGTTTGTTTTTCTGTATTCATGTATTTGTACCCTTTGTATCGCCATTATTGTAGTCATTATTCAATTATATGCCCATGCTGTAAAAATCCGAATGAGGATTGACAGTATCTGAAATAAATAAATAAAACTTCCGTCGGAAAGAAGGGGTTGAAGTGCCCTAGTATGGGATGTGACGTAAGCAGAAACTTTAGCTGGTGGAAAGACGCGTCACAATCTAAGGTCCAGTCGAAAGGGACGTCCTTTTGTAGAAGGGACATCAGAGGGTAAGCGACGTCGGCAAACCTTGGGACGAATTGTCGAAATTAGGAGAACAGCCCCAGAAAACTACGGAGCTCCTTCTGATTCTGGGGTGTTTCAAATGCTGCAACCGCTGCAGTCTTCTATGGATCTGGCCGAATTCCATCGCAGTCGACGAGATGTCCGAGTACCAGCGCTTGAAGCTCGCCAAAACGGCACTTTTTAGAATTCAGGACAAGGCCAGACTTCTGCCTGCAATCTAAAACAATAAAGTCGCGTGTTATGTTCAGTAAAAGTCCGGCCAAAAATAACAACGTAGTCTAATTAGCACGTGCAGATTTCCCACTTAAGGCAACGCAGTACTGTGTCCATAAATCTCTCAAAAGTGGCCGGCGCATTACATAGGTCGAAGAACATCACATTGAGTTCAAATAAGCCATGCGGCATAACAAATGAAGTTTTTTTTATCAGCGGGGTCCATCGGAATCTGCCAATACCCCGATTGCAAATCAACCGAAGAGAAATAAAATGCAGGGAAAAGGCTATCTAAGGCATCGTCGATGCGCGGGAGAGGATACACATCCTTTTTAGCGATGGATTTAAGGCGACGATAGTCGATGCAGAACCTCCATGTTCCGTCCTTCTTTTTTACCAATATCACGGGAGCAGCCCAAGGACTGGAGAACTCCTGAATTACGCCCCTGCTCAACATGTCTTTAACTTGCTCGGTGATCACCTGAAGCTCTGACGGCGACACGCGATACGGCTTTTGGCGGATCGGTTGGGCACATCCCGTGTTAATCCTGTGGCGTGCGCGCGACAGCGGAAAACGTTGAGAGCCATCGGATTGCGCGAAATCAAATACGGACATGTGCTGGGACAAGAGGTTCTTGAACATATGTCGTTGTGAGGTGTTCAACGATGCGCTGATCATCGGAAGAAGCTTCTCGTCAGAAGGTGAGTTAGAAGCGGGGTTATCAAGGGAAGAAGTATAAGGAGGAGTCATATAATTCGGGATAGCTACACTACATGAAGCTAGTTTGGAGCCCGCTGGGAAAACAACCGGTTCCGGTGAGCAATTTATAGTCCACAGTCCGGTACGACCCTCTTTCACGCAAACCAAACAATGCGGCACTAATACATTTTTCTTTACGCACTGTAAATTAAGAGGCGCCACAGTAACCTCAAAAGCGTCATTAATAGGACGGGAGCAGGACACCTGAACGCACACTGCAGAATGTGGCGGTACGACGACTTCATCACACACACACACAAAACGTCTTCATAATTTGACGTCTCTTCCAAAAGTTCACGAGGAAGAGAATCACTAACACTTAGCTCTCCCATTCGACAATCAACTGTAGCGCCGCACATAGGCAGGAAGTCGATTCCCAAGATTACATTGTGTGTTGATCGGGGCAGTACTGCAAACTCCGCCGGAAATACTGTGCCCCCCAAGGAAACTTTAACGCTGCATACCCCAACCGGACACAATAACTCTCCACTTACTCCATAAAAATTAGCCGTTTTGTCCCAAACAAACATAACTTTGTTCTTCAAAAGATTCTTAAAATCTACTCATTACTGAGACAGTGGCACCATGTCTACCAACGCCATCGTAGGTAAACTATCAACGACCGCATTAACTTCGTTCTTTAACATGAACACAGATGGAGGAATAATAGCTAGCAGCGCACATTGTCCAGCGACCTCACCTTCATTGGCCGCGCTGGCTAGTTTTCCTGCGTTGGCGTGGTGGAGACCTGCGCCGTGGTGACGGGGAACGGTGCGCACGAAATGACGGAGGCGGTGTGACACTACGGTCAGACGCTGGAGATTGGCTGCGGAGTCCTTCGTTTTGAAAACGGCTCCTCCGAGATGGATGTTCTGGCCGATAGCTGTCGGTGTAGGGCTGAACGGTTCTTCGGTTCGATGCCATCGGGGGATTCCTGAACTGTGCGCTCAGATTTCAGTAGCAGGAAATATGACCCGCGACACCACACCGGTAGCACGCGCGAATAGGCCGATCAAACAGCTGCGCTTCGGTGGACTCTTGCGAGGTAGGACGCGACGAAAATTGAAATATAGGTTCCGGGTCAACGTAGCTTTCCCGCGGTAGGCGCGGTGTACGGTTTAAGCAGTACCGAGGGTCTCTGCACTGATAAGAGAATTGCCGGTAAATCTGGTTGGGCCTTGGTCGCGGGGTGTCCAGGTCTTCCCGGAAGGTGAAGTCGGTGTCATTGGCTGTTGTGTAGCTGGGCGTTGGTGGGCACGTACGTGCGTGGGCTGTAAAAGCGTATGCTTCAGCCGCGAAGCCAGAGGGCGGCCGGGCAACCAGCTCACGTCGTGAAATTTCATCTCTAACGATTTCGCGAATGGCACACAGGAGACTTGGGGATGGAGATTCTTTGACGCTGGCCACGGTAGTGACGTTTGCCAGTCGCCCAAACTTCGGTGTAATCCGGCGGGTCATGAGGACCTCGAATGTCCGGTAGTGTCGAATAACGTCTGTGACTGAATTCAAGTTTTCTTTGGCAATGAGGAAGTGGTAGACGTCCTCTGCAATGCCCTTGAGCAGATGGCCTACCTTATCTTCCTCAGTCATCCGACTGTCGACGGTCTTGCATAGTTTCAATACTGCCTCAATGTATGTGGTGCATGTCTCACCTGCCGTCTGAGCTCTCTGAGCAAGTGTCTGCTCAGCCTGCCTCCTCTTTGCAGTCAGATCACCAAAACTTCTTTGATAGCTTCCACAAAGCCCTCCCAAGTGGTCAGGCAGTCTTCGTGGTTCTCGTACCACATCAAGGCGGTCTGTTTCAAGAAGAATACCACATTTGCTAGTTTCGCCCCCGAATCCCCAGCGGTTGAAGCGGCTCACACGTTCAAAATGAGTGAGCCACACATCAACATCTTCCCCTGCTTGACCGGCAAAAGAACGAGGCTCTCGAAGCGGTAGCGTCGCGTTTGAGGCAGTTGGTGGTACATCACCAGACGGGGACAGAATGCTTCGCGTTGATGTTCGAGACTGCTCAGTTGTCTGCTGCATTCTCGGAGGAATAGGAGGAAGACCAGCGAGGTGACGGCTCCGGCGAGGCTCCAGCTGTTGAGGATGCATCGTGAGGGTATTCGTACCCAGAGCCTGCCACCAAGTTGTTACGACGGGGGTTTGACATCGGAGCGCTGCACAGGTCGAGGGGGCAGAGAACTGAGCTGGTGAACGGCTGCGAGTCTGGCACGGGCACGAGCGTCTCTTCGTCTTTCTCAACATCCTTTTCCCTTCCTTCTGCTATGTGTTTTCCTCTTCCTCAGGATTGCTACTATATATATATATATATGTGTGTGTGTGTGTGTGTGTGTGTGTGTGTGTGTGTGTGTGTGTGTGTGTGTGTGTGTGTGTGTGTGTGTGTGTGTGTGTGTGTGTGTGTGTGTGTGTGTGCGTGTGCGTGTGCGTGTGTGTGTGTGTGTGTGTGTGCGTGTGCGTGTGTGTGTGCGTGTGCGTGTGCGTGTGCGTGTGTGTGTGTGTGTGTGTGTGTGTGTGTGTGTGTGTGTGTGTGTGTGTGTGTGTGTGTGTGTGTGTGTGTGTGTGTGTGTGTGTGTGTGTGTGTGTGTGTGTGTGTGTGTGTGTGTGTGTGTGTGTGCGTGCGTGTTCGAAAAAAGTCAGACGTTGTGAAGGAAAAGAGAAGGTATTTGACGTTTCGGCCGCGCGACCGGCCTTCGTGGAAGGAAACTTCTTTGTAGGCAGTATCCTATATTTATACGCTGGATCTATTAGTGTGAGTACTTATGACGGGGACCATCTAATAAAAATCAAAACTAAATCATGTCACACTCTTGCAGTCACGCTTGCAGTTACGCTTGCATCATGATGCAGATTACAACTGGTTTAAAATAACAAGAAAATAACACGTGGAGGCTCGACGTTCTCGGGAATCCCACGGAGCCCACGCACGGGCAAAACCTTGGTTTGGTTTTGTGGGGTTCAACCTCCCAAAGTGACTCATGCTATGAGAGACGCCGTGGTGGAGGACTCCGGAAATTTCAACCAGCTGGGGTTCTTTAACGTGCACTGATAACGTACAGCACACGGGCGCCTTGCTTTTCGCCTCCATCGAAAAGCGGCCGCTGAAGCTGCGATTCGATCCCGGTTCCTTGAGAACAGTTGTCAAGCGCCTTCACCACTTTGCCACCTCGGCAGGATGCACGCGCAGAAGCGTATAACCAGTCATCGAAATAGTAAGCATACCAAGGCACGTGGCTGCTAAACCTCGGACAATGAGGCTGTCACAATACGTACACATTAAAAAAAAGAAAAAAAGAAAAGGACAGAGACCGAACTGATAAGGATACCACTCATCTCCCTGCTCATCTTTCGAAATTTCGTAAATAGTTTCATTTAGATAGACAGCTTAGCTTTCCTACGCTCTGGTAAATACCTGACGACACAGCCTTAAAGTTGTGAATTAAAAATGATTCTCTGGTTTCACGGTCGTAGTGTATCGAAATCAAGATTCCAATATAGGGATCTCATTGTTGTTCGATCACTTATTGTTATGGCGGAATGGATCACTGCCGTATCAGCGCAACTATTTGGACCTATGACCACTTTTTCAAGCATTTCACCCCATAGAGCCGATCACCAGGCCGGGGGAAAACTTGTAGTCACTGAAAACGTGTGGATGCCCGACAGCCCCAGGTATCGAACCTGGTACGTCCCGAATGCGAGGCGGATGCTCTACGTCGGTGGCCTTCAATGTCCTACCCGCTGGAAAAGGCAGGGTCTAGCTGCCGAACAGCACCAGAGCCTGAGATGTACTGCGACGGGGTTGCTACTGGCTGTTGGCCAACCTCGTTTGCCGCCATGGGTACCGTGCGAAGCACGATAGCTGGTCCGAACAGGACAACTCAAGCTTCAATTGCGCGCGTCAGCTGATGGCGCCGAATCCAGAAGCCTTCATTGTCGTTTATATCAGCGCAGTGTCATCTTCTTTACAGTATATATATATTGTCGGTGCTGTACGAGGTGCAGGAGGGTCAGGTGCGACAGGGTGGGTGATAGTTGCCAATTCTTCTTTAATGATGGTGCGGAGGCTGGCGTCATTAGAAGAAGAGTGATCACACCCGTGCCGGCAGAAAGGGCTCAAGGCTTGGAGCTCTTCGCGGATTATCGCTCTAATTAGGGTTCGTAGATCGAAGTCAGTAGAGGGGGGGGGGGGCCAGTAGAGAAGTCGGGTTGCAATCGGGAGGACTGCAGCTGTTCGAGGCGTTGACAGGTCGTAATAATGGAATCAACATTTGATGGATTCTGGGCAAGTAGGATGTTATAAACCACAGAATTGATTCCTTTCATGACATGGTGCACGCGTTCTGGTTCAGGCATGGTGGGGCTAATACGCCAGCAAAGTGCAAGTATGGCCTCTATGTAAGACGCATACGACTCATCGGGACCTTGACGACGGGAAGCGAGCTTGTTCCTCGCGATCTCAGTCCCAACTGCCGGGTCGGCGAAGTAGTGGCGGAACTGCTGTTTGAAGGTGGGCCAGTTAGCGGTATGGGGCTCGCGGTTGATAAACCAATTCCTGGCGACCTCATTCATGCGACGACCGGCGAACAGCGGCGGGTCGCGTTGCCGCGTGGGCACAGTGGGCACAGTGGGAGGCGGCGGTGTAGCCGAGGTAGAGGGTCCGGCCGGGTCGGGACTGCTCTCGGTTAACATAACGATGGTGGTTGTTGCCAAACGGCGACCGGAACGTAGCTCCAGCGAAAGGCAGGGCACAAGGCAGTAAGGGGGTCAAATTTCACCTCCACCACTTGTGAAAGAAGGCCAGGTCGAGACGCCAAAGTCGTGATGGCAAGGCAAGGTACGCCGTATCAGCGTTTTAATCTGATGGTGAACCCAGGCGCGTGCTGGAGCCGACGCCGCGGGACGATAACGATGGTATGTACAAAAGAAAGAAGATTATGGTATGTATGGTATGTACAAATGAAATAAGATCCGTGGAAGGCTCACAATATATATATATATATATATATATATATATATATATATATATATATATATATATATATATATATATATATATATATATATATATATATATATATATATATATATATATATATATATATATATTGTTATGGAGTGCAGTATGGAGACGACGACGACGTGGTGGTGTGGTGTAGTGAAGAGGACGACGCTCAGGCTGAGCTGGGTTCGTACTTTGGTGTGTGGTGTGCATCTAACAGTGCACTAGCGTTTACCGCTGTGTACTTTTCCTCATATATATATATATATATATATATATATATATATATGTTGCTACGACGGGGTCTGACGTAGGAGTGCTGAACAGCTGAGCTCTCTGCCCTCTCGACCTGTTGTTGGTCAACGGCGGCGCCCGGCACGACTGTTGTTTTCCAACGTCTTTCGCACTGACTTGTGCTATTAGCTTCATCTTCTTCAGGACTGCTACATTTCCCCCCTGGACAGCAAAAGGTATTGTTGTCTGTCAGTGGGTTTTTTGTAGGCGCTAGTGAGTAGTGTGCCCCCTTCTACTTGGATCGTGAGGTCCAAAAAGTTTATTTGGTGCGTGGAGTAGGTGTGTGTGAAAGATGTAGTTGGATAGGCTTTGTTGAATGCTGCAATAAACTGGTTTAGGTTGTTTTCTGTGTCTCTTCATATCATGAATATGTCGTCAAGGAATCGCTTGTAAAAGGCGGGTTTAAACGGATTTGAGGAGAGGAAATTTGACTCGATATGATGCATAAATATATTGGCGTAATTTGGTGCCATTTTAGTTCCCATGGCCGTGCCGCTCGTTTGGAGGTAAAGCTATTATTAAATTCGAATGAGTTTAGTTCCAATACTAACTTGGTTATGTGTTATGATTGCCCTCGGGCTTGGGGAATCTTTGCTGCTGTATTTTTCGTATGCTGTGACTAGGGCCTGCATGCCATCATCGTGTGGAATATTAGTGTAGAGGGAAACCACATCTAGGGTTACCAGTAGCGCGCCTTCGGAAACTTACTTTTGTTAACTCTTCGAAAAAGTGGCTATTATCGCGTATGTAGGACGGGTGAGTGAGGGGTATGTGTTTGATTAGTGAGTCTATGTAAGCGGAGATGGATTCTGTGAGTGTGCCGATGCCGGAAATTATTGGTCTACCTGGGTTGTTTTCTTTATGAACTTGTGAGAGCATGTAGAACCGGCCTGGAGACGGGTTGGCTACTGTAAGTGCCTTATTTATTCGAGGTGTTATTTCTCCCTCCTAGTCACAGCCAACGAAAAATACAGCAGCAAAGATTCCCCAAGCCCGAGGGCAATCATGACACTCACCAAGTTAGTATTGGAACTAAACTCATTCGAATTTAACAATAGCTATTACCTCCAAACGAGCAGCATGGCCATGGGAACTAAAATGGCACCAAATTACGCCAATATATTTATGCATCGTATCGAGTCAAATTTCCTTTCCTCAAATCCGTTTAAAGCGACCTTTTACAAGCGATTCCTTGACGACATATTCATGATATGGACAGACACAGAAAACAACTTAAACCAGTTTATTGCAGCATTCAACAACGCCCATCCAACTATATCTTTCACACACACCTACTCCGCGCACCAAATAAACTTTTTGGACCTTACGATCCAAGTAGAAGGGGGCACACTACTCACTAGCGTCTACAAAAACCCACTGACAGACAACAATACTTTCATCTTAAGAGTTGCCATCCACGACATTGCAAAACATATATCCCCTACTCCCAAGCCCTTAGATTTAAGCGCATTTGCTCATGCACTGAGGACTTTGCGGAAAACGCCAACCATTTGCGGACGGTCCTTAAGAACCAACACTATCCAGCTCCCATCATTAACGACGCTATTAATAAGGTTACCAAACTAAGTCGTGAGAATATTGTCAGGAAATGTCAAACTGCACCTCCAAATCCTCACCGCTCAAACCTGATTCTAACTATCACAAATAACGCCCCTAACATCAATAAAATTTTGAAGAACCACTTTAATGGTTATTGAACAGAGTGACCGACTCTCCAAAATTTTCCCAAATCCTCCACGCGTAACCTACAGACGGCCAAAAAATATACAAAATTACGTAGTTCCCACTAAAGTAAACAAACCACCTCCCGCAGGTTGCCTACTTTGTGGCAAAAGTCGATGCCAGTTGTGCAAACACATGCAGACAACAAAACAGGCTAACAGCACACATTCAGCTTTCAAACATGACATTAAAGAAAACCTTAACTGCGACTAACGCAACGTTGTATACCTACTGGAATGTGGCCATTGTCAGATGCAATACATAGGTCAAACCCACACTCCCTTCAGAATAAGATTCATTAACCACTGCATACACACCAAGTCACTACCTAACCTTCCACTATCCAAGCACACTAATCAAACAGGTCATGAATTCAATAAACTAAAAGTTACTCTACTACAAAGCAACCTCACAACTAATCGTGAGTGTGAGCAACGTGAGTCGTATTTTATTCATAAATTTAATACACTGGATTGCGGCATAAATGAACATCCGGGAATCCTTCCGGCCCTTCGGGGTCACTAACCTGGAATGCGTGCCAGTCTGGTTTTCTCAAAATGACCTCATATAAATTGTAACAAAAGTAGTGCCAACCTATTTTGAGTATGATCAGTTCAGCAGTGACCTCAAAATGTAGATGTGCAACCCCCAAACTTTCGCGCTCTGGCTCCCCAAAATTTGATGTCATCCTCATTTCCCCCAACCTAGTGTCCAACATAAATTTAGTATATCAAATTAAGCGGTGACCTTTCGGTTTAGATAGGCCACCCACAAAATTTACCCTTCCGAACCTTTGAATTTCGAGTTCCTTCAGATTTGACTGATATTGATGTCCTGCCTATTTTTAATATCTTCAATATTTAGATGCATATTCTCTCCCAAATTTTTGTCCCTGGACCCTCAAAATATGACTTCATCCACATTTGACCAAAACTAGTGTTCACTGCAATTTCTCTAAGGCCAACTCAGCGATGCTTATCAAATTTAGGTGGTACCCATCGGGGTGGTTCAGTGGTTAGGGTGCTTCACTACTGTGCTTAAGGATGCGGGATCGAATCCTGACATCATAGACATGCCTTTAGGAGTCGGAGAAGCAAATTCCAAGGCGCCCATGAGGTGTGCAATGTCAGTATATTTAAAGAATTCCAGGTTGTCACAATTTCAGCCCTCTACTATGGCATCTTATAGCCTGAGTTGTTTTCGAAGGTTAAACCCCATAAACCAAGTAAAATCATCAAATTTAGATGGGTAAATCACTAAAGCTTTCCCAATGGGGGCTCAAAATTTTACTTTGCCCAAATTTGTCTAACTTGGCATCCAACCTGACCTGAGTGTGACCGGATCAGTAGTGGTTTCGAATTAGTTAGGTCCCCCCACGATTTAGCAAGCTTATGGAATCCCCATGCATGCAGCTATTTAGCCTGATCGCGTGAGGAAGGAAGCACCTTGTGGAAAGCGATCGCTTTTCAAGTTACATGCCACAGCAGAAGATTGGTCACCCTGGCCAACAATGCCTTAATTATGCAGCCACTGCCAAATGGGATGACCGCCACAGAGCCCATACAGGTTCATGCTTGCATTCATTCTAAATTACGGGTGAGGCAGTCATTCTTTAATACCTACCACAGTGGTGCCGTGGTTATGCTCGACTTCTATGCCCAAGTATGCAGTGGCTGCTTTTGAAGGAGGCAAAAAGTAAGGCATCCATGTGGTGTGCAATGACAGAGCACGTTAAAGAGCCCCAGCACGTCGAACTTTCCCAAGTCCCCCCCTACGGCGTCTCTCATAGACTGGGTTGCTTTGAGATGTTAAATCACATAAACCAAACCAGTCATTTTTTACCAGCCCATCTGACTTGTCTTTCCATCTGCATATCACCAAAAGATAGTGCCTACATAAGACATGCCACTATTCCTAACAAATCTAGATTCTCTTTTGGGTAACTGTAATATACTTCATCATTCCTTATTATTGGTCGTGTATTCACCTAGAAGCTTCGTGTAACTGGTCTCCTTCAATAATTACTTGTGTGTGTGTTATCTGCTATGGCAAACATAGGCATCGCGCATGACGGAGCCAATAAGTAAGGCGCCCCTGTGCCGTCTGATGTTAGTGCACGTTAAAGAAATCAGGATAGTTGAAATTTCCGGAGTCCACTATTACGGCGTCTTCGGTTACACGAGTCGCTTGGCGAAGTTAAACCAAACGAAACCAAAATTTTGCATATTTGTTGCCATTGGCAGCATAATGTGTGCCCATCTGTCTCTTTTCACCACTGTTTAAAGAAATAAACAAGAAATAAGGTAATAATAATTTTGCTTATCTAGTGAATGAATTAGCATTTTGGGTGTGTAAGCTGGGAAAGTTCGCCGATGTGTTGTCACTCAAAGGTTTCTAATAAAACTGCCTGTTTTGAGTTTTTAGTGTACTGATTTTTATTAATCGTGAGAATAAATTCATATTCATCCACAGTGCTTCATCAACACTAGAACAAAATTCTCATCCATATCTCTCCGTGTAATTGATATTGTCATATGCCATCTGACCGCAACTTAGCAAACTTCATAACCTCATCTGCCCCTTGCTCCGCTTCCCTTTACTTGGAACCAAGGCCAGTTATCCTTAACTGTCATAGTCTGCCTTGCATTCGCATTACTAATGCAATGCCAAAGTATTTTTTTCAAATTGAACATATATGTCAGTAAGGTTGGTTAATTCCCCGTCCCATTCTATTTTTGTACTGCCTTGTAACGTTACAACTACTGTTTTTCTTACCATATAACGTAGATCTCATTGCGTAGTCAATTTAATTCCAACACTTTCCGATAGCTTCCGCTTTTCTGCCCACTAAGTGAGTGGTCGTAAAATGTTATATCCCTTTCTATCGAGGGATACTCGTAAAATGCCATTCTAGGCCTGAGAGTACCAGTCAAAAGACGTTCATTCCATTCTTACTCTAGTTATTTCACTTTTGCGTTCCGGGTATACGCTGTCTACTCTGAACGTTTCACTGCCCACGCTGACTGCTGTGTCATCTGAAAAGAATGCAATGAAAACAAAACGCACAGATCGTCTTAGTAATTTGGCTTTTATACGGCAATACGTTATAGTCTCGTTCTGTCACTTATAGTAAACTCTAGAGGAAATAAATGTACAACATATTTCATATCACAAAGTGTCCACAGCGAGTGCTTTGGCTTGCGAGTGCTTTCGAATGCTTTTCGGACGAACTTGACTTGGGCTTCGTGTCGAGTGCACTCGCCGATGGACTTGTCGCAAGGACAAAAGCAGCCTTCTGTACAAGGAGGTTACAGTGACTGTTCGCAGAGAGGAGCAAATGCAGGCGAGCTGCTTCGGGCAGCTCGTCAGCATTGCAGTGTCTGACAGCAGGAACCTCGCCGACAAACTCCTGCGCTCCCCTGCCGCTTCTGTGGAGGACATGCCCGAAAAGCCACTCGCGTTCCGCTACTCGACCGTGAAGCTAGGCGTGCCTTGCAGGGTCGCGCACGCCGAAAACATGAATCGCGTGTTCGTGCACCTCGCGACTCGGGACCTCATGTCGTACTCGGACATATTTCAAGCAATGTGCCAGCGCAGCCCCACTCGACCCGCCGGACGTCAAGGTGGGCCCTGTCTGCCTGGCCCGTTTCATAGAGGACTCTATTGTTCTATGGTTCTCGAGTGCACGGGAGAGTCCTGTAACGTCCTTCTTGTGGACTACGGTAACTGCGAGTTCACGTCCTTAAAGTAGCTGCTGGTTATTTCCCCCGAGATGCTCGAGGCGCCTGCGTTCGCACTCCCTTGCACTGTCCCTGGCACAGGTGTGAATTGTTAGAGTTTTTTTCAGGTCACCATAGGTAGAGCTGTTGTGCACATTCCCACAGAGACAGCAGCCTGGTGTACATGTGGCGCATTTTGAGGGTCTGAATAACTACAAACCACATCAGTGGCACCTTCAGGCTCCTGCGGCATGGCTCCGCCAAAGGCTGCCCACCACATCCAGATTCAGCGACGGAAGCTTGATCCAGGCTGTCGACATATCGTCTACATCACTACAAAGTCCTTTGAAGTCGTACGGACAACTGAAGGAGATGGCTACGGACATCGAGCAGATTTCAGCACAGCTGGTGGCAGTCTTCTTCGCTGGCAATAGTTGCACTCAGGAACATTGATCCAGGCTCTGCTGTGACCTGCAGGTACCAACAAATATGGTACAGAGCTGAAGTGATAAAGTTAAGCCTGTAGTCTGGATTGCAGAATATGGAGACACTGCGACAGTGGACCTCTCTAAACTGAGACAGATGGACATCAAGTACATGTTGCAGCATGCCTATGCAACTAAGTTGACCCTGGATGTGTTCACCTGCCCACCACAAAATTCAGAGCAGGTCATGGCAGAGCTGTAAAGTGTGGTCTCGGATGTGGACACTATCGTCTCAATCATCAGCATCCTTCCTGACAGCACACACTCAGTTCAGATTTGTAGGAGATCCTTCAAATCTGTCATTCGGGTGCTATAATCCACCATAGCAAGCAGACAGCCCTTTAATACAGCAAAGGCGCAGTCCCCAACCGTGTGCCCAGTGGAGAAAGTATTGGTCACAAGCGCAACACCTCCAAACATGTTCTTTGGTCAGTTTGTGAAGATTCCTTTGAAGAGCTGGACACCTTCCAGCAGAAGCTGATGGACCACTACTATGCAATGGCACAAGCCCAGACTTCACGTACAACCTGAGGATCACGTTTGCTGACGATTCTCCTAGGTTGGTGGGTTCTACAGGGCTAGAGATGAAATTGTATGTAGCGTTGCCTCCAGGCTCCCCGATAAGTCCAGTCTTCACTGTGAAGCCCTTCGCACTAGGAAAGAATGAAAAACCGTTACGAGGGACTTTAGCGACTAATGTAGTGAAAGGTGAAAACCTGAGTACCACATTCTGCTGTGCAACTGGCACTGAATGATTATTTAGGCATTTAGTGGATAACTGATTTTTAGTTAACATCATATAATGAATCACTTCATTAGTCGTCAATTGATAATAAATCATTAAAATAGGAATTGATCATTGATTGGCATATGGCCATATAAGGTTACGCATTCGCGCATGCTGTGGTGGTGCTCTGTGATTGGTCTAGACCTCTATGACCTCATCCCGCCTCGGAAAATCAGAGCCGCTGCAAAAGCGGGACACATTTTGCACACGACAGCATGAGTCATTAAAGGCTTTCACCTTAATAAAACACTTTTCCAGTGCAAACTCGCATTCGGATTCGGGGCCCTAGACGAAGCTTAAAACTCTCACCTTGCATTGCGCTGCTGAGACGATGACCTCTTGATGCCTCGGTACGAAGCGACCACATCTCGTAGAAGCCAGGCAGCCATTCGATCCGTGGCAGCCAAGCACAGAGCTCGGAGTGGCTGCTCCGGGACGCCCGAGACCGTGGCAGCTCGAGCCTGCAGCGGCTACTGTCGTATAGTCCCAGTAAGACATCCAGCGGGTCGGTGTCCGCTTTTGAGTTCGGCGACAATGTTGTCATGCGCGAAGCCTTCCTGCGCCTCCAGTTGCGTTTAAGAGAACGCTTGCTGTCTTCTTTCCAAAGACCAGAAGGCAACACGGAGCAGCTGTTGTCTGGCGGTCTGAATGACATTGAGGTTGGAAATCTCGAACCAAGGCGCGTGGCCGCGTTTTGCGCGACCGTGGAACGAGCTGTCTTCGCCATTCTCTTCTTTTCTGCGATTTCTGTATGCAATAATTTCTTAAAACTTGGAATTTGTTTTTATTTTACTTACGCTCTGGCTTTTGGCCTTAAAGTGCCTCGTTAGCCATGGCTTAACTATGTTGCTTCGTATTTTAGACATTTTGACATTTTAATGCTATCCCCAACACTAATGAACGACAGGGGGCAGTGCGAAGTCTGACCACAAAACGTTGACAGTTGACAGCCGTGTGGTGCGCATGCGTGTACCATCGCTCTTCCGATGGCACGTGGCTACCGGAAACGGACGGACTGGTGACAGTGGCAGCTGCCGAAGCGTCAAATAGATGAGTTCCTTCTTTTATTAACTTTATTTCGTTTTCAGCTAGTTAGATTAGGTGCAGGCTAAAGAATAGTTTTTAGCTCTTTGTCCTAGCGGCCTGGTTTTTCGTGCCGGCAGCTAGATTTTCTAGGCGTTCATTCTTTAACTTTTTTGTTTAGATAAATACTTTTTTCTAGGCTATTGAAATTGATTTTAACGCGTGTTTGCTAGTCGTTTTTTGTGTCTTCTTTTTGCAGTTTGTATATTCTGAGAATTCATAATAAAAATTGTTCAGTCCATACATGCTGTGGGGCCCCACAGCCCCTTTTAGCGTTTCGAACCGCGCGTGCTTTTTTCTGTTTGTGTTGGTGTCCGGCCGGGCAGCGCGAGTACGCATGAGCGAGCTGCCCGGAGCGGGGGCGGCATGTTATCGGCGCGAGACAGAGGGTAGATAAGCGCGTTGGAAGCAAGGCTCGGGGCTTTTTCGCCGGGAGGCCGGCCACAGAAGGGCGGCGTGGCAGCGTCCCAAGCCGGCGGGATGTACACGGACGACGGAGCGAAGTCCTGCGAGGCGAAGACGGAAGCGGCGCCTTCAAGGAAGCCTTAGGAGTGTTAGCGTGAGTGCTGCCACGCGAGTAGCAATGTTTTTGTACCGTGATCAACGCTTTGGCCCTATTACTCGCCCATCGCGCCGCAGTGTGTTTTGTGTTGTAGCGGTGAAGCCCTGACCCTTGTTCCGTTTTATTCTCATAGTCCATTGTCGCGAACTTCGACGGCATGTTTCCAGCGCAGTTTTGACCAATGCTGTTTCTTTTCTATTTTATACTTTTCTGTTGATCCGGAATAAACCGGTGCTTTTAAGAAAGACTTGGTTTTCACTCGTCGGGCGAGACCATCGCTCGCGAACCTGTATTCTAGAAGGCGGAGCCTTCATTTGGCGCCCAACGTGGCGCCCAACGTGATTTCTACTCGAGCATTGGCTTGCCCCGCGAGTGTACCAATTTGAGGTTCATGCAGTTTCGTGCGTAGCGATGTCGGACTTACCGGGTACAAGCGCCCAGTTAACAGAGACAGTTCGGCCACCCACACGGGCGGGTTCGGAGCATGAGCACTCAGAAGACAGGAAAAGCAAACCGTCGGACATTTGTAGCGGAATTCTTGGCCTCCTGAACGAGCTACTGGAATCAAAGGCACATTTCAGAGAAATGGTAGGAAGCGAGGCAGTTTCGTTAACGCCCACTCTCTTGTATCGCGATAATCAGCTGCGGCTGAATTTGGCCGTGCCAAGGTTTGAAGGATATGCCGATAAGAAATCTGTGTGCGATTTTCTCTATGAAATCGACGATTATCAGATGGCAATGGCAATTTCGGACAGCGCTCTTGTCACGCGTGTGCTTCCCGTAGCTTTGGTAGGTTCCGCAGCAACCTGGAGGCGTAGACAGCGGCCGTTCACAACAAAGCAGGATTTTATAGACCGTTTTCGAGAAGAGTTTTTGCCGCCTGACTATGACATCCGTATGAAAGACGAGCTTTGCACCAGGACGCAAGGCGAAAGCGAGGGTTTGCTAGAGTTTTTGCGCAGTTTTCAAGAGCTGCATGAGCGGGCAGATCCTGCAGTTCCGGAACCAGAGAAGGTGGCTCATGCTATACATCGGTGCCATCCAAGGTACCAGCCATATCTCCGGCGTTGCCAGTTCGCGGACTTCGATGACATGGCTAGAGAAGCATCCCGCATCGAGGCATCTTTCCTGGCGGAGCTCCAGTACAAACCACCTCCCCCTGCAGAGACTTGCCTTGAGCCGTCCTGTGCGTGGCCTGGATCAGCGGCAGCACGCAGCCTGGAGACGCCAGGCTGCCGTACGGAGGCTGGCGACTTGCACGGAGTCACAAGCCCTGATGCGTCTACTCAGGTGACGAGCCGATTTCATGGGGCGACAGGTCAGACGGGGCCCCGTGTCTTCTTGCCATACGCAGGCGCTGGTACCCCTTGTGTGGCAGCAGTTGGGACACCCCACGTCAGAGCGCGCAAATCCCGGAGATCTCCTACAGCGGCTGCCGGCTACCATTCACCATCGGGTGCAGCGTGGGTGTCACCATCGGGTGCAGCGTGGGTGTCACCATCGGGTGCAACGTGGACGTCACCTACGGGTGCAGCGTGGGTGTCACCACCGGGTGCAACGTGGACGTCACCTACGGGTGCAGCGTGGGTGTCACCACCGGGTGCAACGTGGACGTCACCTACGGGTGCAGTGTGGGTGTCACCACCGGGTGCAACGCGGACGTCTCCTACCAGTGCAACGCGGACGTCTCCTACCAGTGCAGCGTGGGTGTCACCGCCGGGAGCAACGTGGGTGTCACCACCGGGTGCAACGTGGGTGTCACCACCGGGTGCAACGTGGGTGTCACCACCGGGTGCAACGTGGACGTCACCTACGGGTGCAACGTGGGTGTCACCGCCGGGTGCAACGTGGGTGTCACCACCGGGTGCAACGGTGTCGCCATCAGGTGAGAAGCGGGCGTCGCCCCCGGGCACAACTTGTCCTCCGATTCGCAGATCCAGGACAACACAGGGGAGGGTGTTTTGGTCATCGCACCATCCAGCGGCCAGGCCGCACAGACGTGGCCAACTATCGGGAGAGCTGATCCAGTCGCTACCTTTCCTGCCTGAATCGAACCAGGTGCCACAGACCCAGGTGTCTTCGACACAGGTACCATTGTCACCACCTGCTATGCATGAGGCAGACCCCGAGAAGCCCTACAAACACTCGGTGAGTGCAGTCCCGTCAACTTCTTTTGAGGAAAGCCAACCAGACAAGACCCCGCTGGTCTTGGTCAAAATGGCCGGACTGGAGCTTCCAGCCCTTTTAGACACAGGGTCTACAGTGTCAGTCTTCGGCGATCAGGTGAAAAATTCCTGCGAGACAAAATGTGTCCGGTTGCGGAGTGTAAACACTAACCTTCGTATGGCGTCGACTCACATAGTACCCGCAACCTCAGCAGCCCGTCTAACAGTTGCTATAAATGGTCGAAAGATTAGACAGCGTTTCGTACACCTCCCCGGACTATCCTGGCCAGTCATACTAGGCCGTAACTTCATAGTAAAGGCAGGAATCGTGATAGATCTCAGTAAGGGAACCTACCGGTATGGCACCGGTACAGAAGCATTTCAGTTCAAGACTAAGGCCGCTGAGCCACAGTCACAGTTGCTTGCCACGAACGGCCATTCGGCCAATATCACAGGCTGTGGTATTCTAACCGTTTTGAATTCCTTCACGGGGTCACCAGCGGAAAAAAGCTGAATCGAGACAATGCTCAGGCCCTTTGCAGCAATGTTCACGGAGGCTTCGGGGAAGGCCAACGTACTAACCCACAGGATTGACACCGGCGATGCTCGTCCTATCAGATTCAATCCAAGGCCCTTGAGTGTCCACAAGCGAGCGCTGCTGGATGGGGCCCTCGACGAAATGGTGGCTACCGGTGCGGTGAGACCATCAAAAAGCCCCTGGGCGTTTCCTGCTGTTCTCGCGCCTAAGAAGGATGGAACAGCACGGTTGTGTGTCGATTATCGACGTCTGAATGCTGTGACAGTGCGAGACTCTTACCCTTTCCCGTCTGTTGACTCTGTCATGTACTCACTTGGGTCAGCAAAATTTTTTACAACTCTTGACTGCAGTAGGGGATTTCTGCATATCCCGATTGACCACTGCGACATTGAGAAAACGGCTTTCACTTGCCACCGGGGACTGTTCGAATTTGTGCGCTTGCCTTTCGGGTTGTGCAATTCACCTGCTACTTTTCAACGGGTGATGGATATTGTGCTCGGAGACGCTAAATTTAACTACGCTATGGCCTACATGGATGACATAGTAGTGTTTTCAGAAAGCTTAGAAGAGCACCTCCATCATCTAACGAATGTCCTTCAACGAATGCAGAAGGCGGGCATCACCATTAACCCCGGCAAGGTTCAGTTGGTGACAAGCACAATCAATCTTCTTGGGTTCATTGTGGAACAGGGCACAGTTCGCCCGGATGAAGAGAAGCTTCAAGCCATTCTGCAGCTCCCCCCACCAAACAACATAAAGAGCCTCCAGCGTTTCTTGGGCATGGTGGGATTCTACCGCCACTTCATCCCGAACTGCGCTGACCTGGCGCGACCCCTCCATCAGCTCCTCCGGAAGGGTGCCCGCTGGTCATGGACAGAAGCCGAGCAGGGATCATTCCGTTCACTGTCTGCAGCCATCGCGGATACTGCACGCCTGCGGCTTCCAGACCTTAACCGGCCATTCACGGTACGAACGGATGCAAGTGAGTACGGAATTGGGGCGGTATTGCTTCAAGAATATCAAGGAAAGCTTAGCCCATTGGCATTTGCTAGTCATACACTGACGGCACCGGAAAGGAACTATACTGTGACAGAGAAAGAGTGTCTCGCGATTGTGTTTGCCCTCAAGAAATTTGACATGTATTTGGATGGTGCAGAATTCACTATTCAGACCGACCACCAGGCCCTACCGTGGCTTTCGAGGTTGCAAAATCCAGCTGGCCGTCTGGCCCGCTGGTCACTCGCTCTCCAAAAGTATAATTACAGGGTAGAATACAGAAGAGGCACTTTCAACAAAGTGGCCGATGCCCTGTCACGAGCTCCACTTCCGGGCGAGGGAGAGCGAGCACCCGCGGTCCATGCTGTGACAGCTCCTGCCGACACCTGGGGCACACTGGTGTCCCGTCAACAGCTCCTTGACGCTCAGCTTTCAGACGACCAGTGCAACCAGATACGCCAAAGCCTGAACAGCGCCAGCCCTGCAGGGAGCCGGGCGCTTAACGGAAGCTATGACTGCTACGTGGAAGCAGAAGATGGTTTGATCCTGCGGTATATACCTGCTGCGGACACCGACAGTGGTGAGTCCGCATTTCGTGTGGTCGTTCCTAAGGGCCTACGTAAGCATTTTCTAGAGTACTTCCACGATACACGCCTCGCAGGTCACAGCGATGGCAAGAAAACATATGACAAATTGTGTCGCGTTGCAACATGGCCCCGCATGAGAAGGGATGTCCTGACATTCGTCCGCACTTGTCATACCTGCCAGACCGCGAAGCCAAGGGGAGGAAAACCACCGGGCCTCATGCAACCTGTAGAGAGCCGATACTCATGGGAAATTGTAGCTTGCGACATAATGGGTCCCTATCCCAGATCAGTGAAAGGGAATCGCTACTTGTTAGTAATTACTGATCATTTCTCGAAATGGGTAGAATTGTATCTCCTGAGTAGGCTAGACTCGAAAATAATTTGGGATGAGCTACTAAAAACATTCACTCGCTTTGGTTTCCCAGCTCAGCTTATCACTGATAATGCCACGTATTTCACCGGTAGGATATTCACTGCCACTTGCAAAGTTCTTGGCGTGCAGCACAAAAAGACTACGCCCTACCATCCTCAAGCAAACATTACAGAGCGAGTGAATCGAAATCTCAAGACTATGATGGTGGCATTCACGGAGCGACACAAGGACTGGGACGCTCGTATCCAGGAGATGGCCTTCGCCACAAGAACCACGGTAAACCGGTCAACAGGTTTTACGCCAGCGGCCATTCTCCTTGGTCGTGAGCTCAAGTTCCCTATTGAGCATGCTCTGAATGGCTCTGATTTACCGGGTCTTAGCCATTCTAAATTTGCTCATGATCTTTCCAGCCGCTTGGCCGAGACTCTGAAGGAGGCAAGGGAAAACCTGGACCTTGCCCGCCTGAAACACTGTAACCAGTACAACAAGGGAAGGCGACCTTTGGAATTCACAGTCGGCGACAAAGTCCTTCGCCGCACGCACCCACTAAGTGATGCAGCAAAAGGGTTTGCTGCTTCTCTCGCTCCACGATGGACTGGCCCTTACACGATAACAAAGCGCGCGTCTCGACTTTCTTACTTTATTCGCCATGTGCAGGGTGGTCGAGAAGCCGGACCAGTCAACGTGGCCGATCTCCGAGCTTACCACGGCCGTCCACTAGCCACATAGAACCACTTGACCTACCAGGCAGTACGGCTACCCACGCTCGGCGGATACCTCCAAGCATGCGCCCCGCCAGCAGCATTACCAGTTCCGCCCTTATCCCGCGTTATTGTTGTTTTACACGTCGGGAGGTGTCCCGTCTTGAGAGGGGGGGAGTGTGGGGCCCCACAGCCCCTTTTAGCGTTTCGAACCGCGCGTGCTTTTCTCTGTTTGTGTTGGTGTCCGGCCGGGCAGCGCGAGTACGCATGAGCGAGCTGCCCGGAGCGGGGGCGGCATGTTATCGGCGCGAGACAGAGGGTAGATAAGCGCGTTGGAAGCAAGGCTCGGGGCTTTTTCGCCGGGAGGCCGGCCACAGAAGGGCGGCGTGGCAGCGTCCCAAGCCGGCGGGATGTACACGGACGACGGAGCGAAGTCCTGCGAGGCGAAGACGGAAGCGGCGCCTTCAAGGAAGCCTTAGGAGGGTTAGCGTGAGTGCTGCCACGCGAGTAGCAATGTTTTTGTACCGTGATCAACGCTTTGGCCCTATTACTCGCCCATCGCGCCGCAGTGTGTTTTGTGTTGTAGCGGTGAAGCCCTGACCCTTGTTCCGTTTTATTCTCATAGTCCATTGTCGCGAACTTCGACGGCATGTTTCCAGCGCAGTTTTGACCAATGCTGTTTCTTTTCTATTTTATACTTTTCTGTTGATCCGGAATAAACCGGTGTTTTTAAGAAAGACTTGGTTTTCACTCATCGGGCGAGACCATCGCTCGCGAACCTGTATTCTAGAAGGCGGAGCCTTCAATGCTTAAGATGTGCAATCAAAAGAAGGTAAAGTGTACTCAGTGTGAGGCGCAGGTTAATCTCAAGGAAACTCGTTTTGACTCTGTAGATGACGCGGAAGGCAGTGACTTTTTGTGTCGGTGTTGCCTGCTGAGTGCGCACCTAGATAGATTTGATCGAGAAAAGGGCAGTTTAGCGTCTCGTGCGGATGATTTAGAAAATGAAGTACGTTTGTTAAGGGCAGAAAATCAAACTGCTTGGACAGCTTCCTCATGTGAAAAAAAAGTGGCCGACTTTATCCTTGGAACCGACGAGGACGAAAATTCCAGTGCGGGCCACGTGGCTGGGACCAGCACTGGCATAGAAGGCGTAAGCAAAGTAGGTCAGGCGGATTTTGTGCTTGGAAACAACGAGGACGAACATTCCAGTGCGGGCAACATGGCTGGGACCAGCACTGACATGGAAGGCATAAGCAAAGTAGGTCAGGCGGATCCGAACCGACAGTTATTTAGAAGCAGCTACTCAGAAGTCGGGAAAAAAGGCAGAAGAAAGGAAGAATGAAAATCCCAGAGAGAAGGGCACAGATTGCCGAAAGCAGGAGCCAACAGTTCGGAGAGGGAGAGAGAATGCCCAAGTGCTTATCGCCGGAGATTCTAACATGAGCAGGTGCAAACACGATATCTTGGAACGTGTAAAGGGTGATAAGCCAGTGCTAGTTGCATCCTTCCCAGGGAGGACAATGAGGGCAGTGTTGAAAGAGAGTAAAGATAGGCTGTTGAAAAATTCCGCAGAGTGCAGTATGGTGATAGTAGCCGTGGGGCTAAACGATGTCCTAAATGTTGACGCTGCAGGAGTGGTGGAAAGTTTAGCTAAGGGAGTTGACGATGTCAGGGAGATAACACAGCAAGCGCAGATAGTTGTATGCACAGTACCGGAGGTGCTAGGATCGAACGGAAAGCTGGAGAAGGACGTGGTGACAGTTAATCAGGACATAAGAAAGTTAAGCCTGGAGATGCGTTTCGAAGTGGTTGAGGTAAACAGGGAGGGGCATAAAGCAGGTTTTGGTAAGGCTTTTCAGCGAGATGGCATTCATTTTAACAGAACGCTGGGAGCAGAGATCGGCTGGCGCCTGGCAGGCAGGGCTGTAGCTTTTTAGGGGTCCGCGAGGACTCCGTGCGCAGAGGTAGAAGTGAAGCAGAAGAAAATGTAATAACGGAGACTGAGCCCCAAAAAATGGCAAGGAGGAGGTCGAGAAAGAAAAGTACAAAGAAAAATTTAGCACTAGGATCAGCTACATAAACATGCACAGAACAGCAGAGATAGAGCAGCAGTTGAAGGATGACAAAATTGGTGTGTACGCTCTATGCGAGACTCATCTCAGGGATCTAGAAGACCCGCCGTTTATAGAAGGCTACGTCTGGAAAGGGTGCAACAGCACGAGAACGGAAAAAAAGGGTGAAGGGGTAGGTATGTTGATACACCAGGGAACAAACTGGCAAAGAATAAAATCATCTTGTAAAGAATATATCTGGGTATCAGGAACAATTGGCGGCATAAGGACATGGCTAGGTACCCGTTTTAGGAACAGGACACCAATGCAGGCAAGAAAACAAGAATCTTATTGAATGTCTCAGTGCCGATATAAGCCAGTTTGGAGGCGGGGCCGATATTATTCTCCTGGGGGACATGAACGGCCACATCGACGATCTGGATGGATACACGGGCGGATTGTAATAGGAAGCTAATGCTAGATTTTTGTGAGCGACAGGATCTAGTTATAGTAAATAGAGAAACAAAATGCGAAGGCCACATCATGTGGTAATTCCGCAACAGGCAGACGACCATTGACTACTGTCTAATGTCGCAGGGAATTTATAGCGAGGTCACAAAAATGGAAATAGACGAAGAAGGGGAGTGTAGTCTGGGAAGTGATCATAAACGTATTAGTCTGCAGATGGGGCCCTTAATGAAAAGAGAAATGGAACTTAGACAAAAAGTAAACGCAAAGTTACACGACGATAAAATAGCGCATACAGCAGCAGACATGGAGGAAGCAATAGAGAAAAGCCCCATGGAAGACTGGGGTTATGAACAGGTAGAAGTACTCATAAGGAGGAAAATTAAGGAGGTTAAAGTAGCAAACCGCTGGAATGGAAAGAGGAAGCCACGGAGATGGTGGAATAAGAAAATCAGGGAAGCCATTGAGCAACGACGGGATGCTTCAAGGGAACCCCGAGTGGCAAAGAAAGCACAGGTATCTCAGGAGGAAATCGACCAAAAATGGGAATCATATCGACAAAAGAAACTTGAGGTACAGGCCCTCGTCCAAATTAAAATAAAGCCGTCCACCGATCGCTGGATGGCTACATACACGATGCCTCTAGAGGCGGAGCAAGAAAATTCTGGAAACATATAAGCTGGCTAGGGAAGAAGAATCAAAGAAAGCAAGATCGGATTCAAGTTAACGAGGGAAATTGTTTAATTGGAAACAACGCAGTGAACTTCATTGCTTCAGTTATAGGCGCGTCATTTAAGAGAGACGATAGGGTGATCTCCGGAAATCAGGAAGCAACACAAGGTAGCAGAATACAAAGCAGCTTAGAACTGACCCATCTAAACTGGAAAAAGGCAGAAAAAAAATTTCCTAAAAACACATCTACAGGAATAGATCAAATTCCGATCAAGCTGATTAATGAACTTGGTCCAAAAAGTACGGAAAAGTTGTTAAAAGCTCTGGAAACAGTCATAATGAATAAGCAAATTCCGGACAGCTGGGGGCAGAGTAAAATGAATTTGATTTATGAAGAGAAAGGAAAAAGGATACACATAAAATCCTACAGGCCGATGACCATAACATCTGTTATGTACAGGCTGGTAATGCAGGTGGTGAAATTAATGGTGCAAGCATGGGAAGAAAGTAACAAGGTACTCAGAGAACTTCACAACTTCACAACGGCTTAAGAAATGGTAGGCGCTTAGATGATAGCCTGTTCGTGCTTACCTAATGCATTCAAATATCTAGAGTGGAAAATAAAACTTTGTATTTGGCCTTCCTGGACAATAAACAGGGCGTACGACAACGTAAACAGGGAACTCCTATGGAACACATTGAAGGTATCGGTTATGATGTAATAGAGTTCCTACAGGAAATATACCGAGATAACAAAGTAGAAATTACATGGGAAGGGATAAGAAGTACGGAAGATGTCAAAGTATGCAAAGGATTAAGATAAGGCTGTCCTCTATCACCGCTGCTGTTCATGCTTTACATGATAAACCTGGAACGGAGGATACAACACAGTAACCTAGGTTTTAACCTGTCATATAGATTAGGTAGAAAGGCGGTAGGGCAGCGCCTCCCCGGTTTGATGTATGCATACGATATTGTGCCGCTAGCTGAGAGGCTGGAAGAATTGCAAACTCTTGTTAAGTATTCCAGAGACGAAGGAGACGCACTAGGCTTCAGTTTTAGCGCAGTTAAGTCGGGTCTGATGATTTTCAACGGCTCAACTGATCAGGGTCTTAAAATGCAAGGCCATGAAATACCCAGAGTAGCAGAATATAAATATCTGAGGGTTTGGGTAAACGAAGAATGGATTGGCATACATTGGAAAGCATGCGCAATCACTTAAGGCCAAAGGGCGAAGAAATGCTGGGATAATGAAGTATAGGGCATTGTGGGGATACAACAGGTATGACGTTTTGAAGGGTATTGGGAAAGGAATTATGGCGCCGGACTTACATTCGGAAATGCGGTTTTGTGCCTAAAATCAGAGGTACAGTCGACATTAGAAATAAATCAGAGAGCCGTTGGATGATTAGCACTAGGTGCCCACGGCAAAACCACAAATGAGGCGGTACAGGGAAAAGAGCGGTTGGGCATCTTTCGAAGTACGGGAAGCTCAGAGTAAAATATTATATGAGGAACGCCTGAGGAAATTGGACAGCAACAGATGGGCAGCTAAAGTATTTAAATACCGGTACGCGTTGACCCACAATGGAGGAAAAGAACTGGGAAACTAACTAGTAAGTATGCTAGTCACAAGGACGGAGAAATAAAGAGCATTAAGCAACAGGTGAAAAACACAGAAGGTAAAAATTGGATCAATTCGATGGAAAAGAAACAAAGTGTGGAATTATACCGAAGGTGGAAAATGCAGATCAGGAAGAAAGCTTTCTTTGATAACTCAAGAGGCAGTGCCCTACGTTTTTAGGCTAGATCAGGCGGCTTTAGAACACGCAGCTACAAAAAGAAATTTAACAACGAAGATGTCGCATGTGGTGTATGTGGTAACTCCAGGAAAACAATTGACCATATTATACTCGAATGTAATGGTATCCATCCGTTAGATGATGCAGGCGCAGTCACTGTTCGTGAAGCTCTTGGATTTAGAGATACCAGTGGCCGGGTGAATAAACCGGCGGTTAACACTAGCAAAGGACGACTTGAATATTGATGGCTTAAAAGCAGAGAAGTGACATAATGTTAGAAATCTACAAACATAAATTTATTAAATAGAATGATGGTTTAGTTATTGAATCTAAAGCAATAAAGATATAGGGAGAAAAATGACCATGATAGCTCCTGCTACCACCCCGTTTCATAGGGGACGCTCCTATAATCCATCCATTCATTCCATCCATCCACACTGGCCACATTAGAGTAATGAAGAAACAAAAATTCAGTACATAGAATGATGTTATAGTTAACCAATCTAAAACAATAATTAGGATATAGGGAGGAAAATGAGAATGATAGCTAGTGCTACCACCCCGTTTCAAAAGGGACGCTCCTATATTCTATCCATCCATCCAACACTGGGCAAGTTCAGGAAGAAATAGCATAGTAGCATAAATCCGGTAGTGACGGACGAAAGGGGAGTGTGCGGACAGCCCGTAAACCCTTTGTTTTTTTGCCAGATTCAGCTCGGACAGTGATGCCATTGGTGATGCTGTGATCGCCCGTTCCAAAGGATGCGGCCCCATTGCCATCGCCATATAAGGGGTAGGGTTCCCGCGTAACTCGTTCCTTGAAAATGTATTGCTGTTCCTTGTTTGTGACGAAATTTGTGGTGTTTTGTGAAGAGTAGTCACGTTTGTGACGATTCACGCTTCATTCTGACATGCCCCAAGTGCCCAAAGGACTACCAGACCGACGTTCAGGTGACGGCGTCACTGGAGATCCTCAAGAAATAGTGATCAGCTGTTTAACATATTTATGAAATCTACCGTGGAGAAAAGCGACGTGTTAATGCGTCGCCGATGCTTCTAGGGAAGCACATTGGCACTGCACTGTGTTTAAATATTACTACATGTAAGGACCTCGACAATTTCGCAATTATTCAGCGTGAATGGAAAGGCACCGCGCCATCGTACGAGCCTCCGGTCGTCGAGTTGTTGCCGCTGTTTGAGAAAGATCAGCAGTATAACCTTTCTTTTTTTCCCCAGTCTGCGGTATGTTTTCGTTTCCAAGAATAATATGGAGCTATTCGTGGCGAGAGGGGTCATCATGATCATTTGAATCAAATGTGGTTTTTAATGAGATTTGGCTTATGCACTATCGTGCAGTTTTTAACGGAGTGTCTACCGTTCCGCCCAGACGGCACGTTTACTGCTCCTAAATTTCACTGAAGTAGTGCAACAATTCTTTCGTGATTGATGGTGCCGCTTGCAGTGCTCGGTGTCAATTTGAGCCCGCAGGTGTCTTGCGTTTGCGTGTTATGTCGTTACGACGACTGTCTGTGTGACGTGCACGCATGCATTTGCTTTCCTCGAAAGCGTGAGCGTAATAAGTGATGCCTAAGAAAAGCTTGCGTGCTGCGTCGCCTCTTTCGCGCGTGTATTTACATCTAGGCTACCGGATATTATCCCAAGCAAAAAAAAGTGTGTGGCAAAAGGTAGGGCCTACCTCTCTCACCGGCCAAAAAGTGGCCGGCCGACCTTCAGCACCCGACTGAGGGCCAGCGTCGGGGATTGACACTGACCTAACGTCGGCCGATTTTCGGCAATCGACTACGGCCCGACCTCCTGGCTCGACGTGACCGACCACCTGCCGCACGTGGGCCGGCCATCTGCCAGCGTTACTAAATGGTCGGCCGCTCGTCTGCCCTAGCTATTTTGCTGACGAAAGACCGTACGTCGGCCGGTTGCTTCCCGACGCCGGTTAGTGGCCGGCATCGCCCCTCGTGCAGGTATTCATGCCATGCATTTAATATATCGTGGCCCATGCATATATAACAGGGTAGCGCATACAAATGCATCAAGAAAAGCAGTAGCTTTTCTGATGCCATGAAGTAACAAAAGCTGCAGTATTTGGTGAAAACTTTATTTGTCAACAGCGTTCAGAAAACGCTAGCGCTTTGCTTTTTAATAAGCGTGAGTATATGACTGACTATAGAACATGCGTGTGCCACATATGGAAGATGTGCTTGAGGCATGGTCTTCTTCTTTTGGCAGCCTGTCGATCACTTGATGTCTGCGACTGGTCGGATCTGCGGCAGGTTCCATCTTGGTCAGCTGTACGAAGACAAGTTTTTCAATTAAATATTTTATTTTCGCCTAGACTTTTACATTGCAGGCAAATATAGGGTGGAAAGGTAAAATAAATTATGTATTTGCTCACTGCCACCAACTGCCCTATCACATCAATATATTTAATGCGCCTGACTTTCATGCGACCCGACTGAAAACGCATTAGCACAAAGCCGCAATAGGTAATCAGGATCTGTGAATCCGCGAGAAAGGCGCGATCACTCCGTTTTGCTGGAGTCATGATGTTGCAATTTGCAACCGTAGCGCACTGAAACCTTATCCTCCCGAAGCGCGTTCTTGCATGCTAATGCTGCAATTAAATAATTCTAGCAAAACCAAGTGTCCGCGCTTGTCATAGAGCGCGTATGAGGAATTCCAACGCGGCAGAACAAAGTTTCCGCGATATTTACATGAAACCTACAATAAGTTTGTTCCGTAGAATACAGCTTAATTTTCTCAAACTAAATGGAGCTTTTACAGCGAATGCGACCGGATATTTAACAATAAGTCATCTGATTTATTTTCGTTATTTAACAACAAACAGATCATTATTTAAAAAATTGTCTCATCAGCCAAGACGACTATTTAAACAGCCCAACTCGTAGAAGCTTATAGAACCCGTTGTAAATTTTTAAAGCTTGAAACAAGTTAGCTGAACACCTCATGAGCATGTGAGCAGCACGAAATAATCCGCACGACGAAAATACAACTGCTTGCCCAGAAAGCAAGCGCACAGAGCAAAATCAATGTGAAACGGGAGTGTAAAAATGCTCAGATCTGTGTGCATCACATATATAATTACAAAATCCACAAAATGAACGCGCTGGTTCACTTACCTTGCCAGCATACCGCATGACTCAATCATCAATTTTCACGTTAGACATCATTACAGCAGCAAAAAAAACCACTTGGCATAAACCTTGTACTCAGTCCTGGCACAAGCTTCGCCTTGGCAGCAGCGATGATGCTTGTCAGCTTCTGATCGCTCATATAGCGAGGTGCTGCAATATTTATATCAGTGACAGCATTTAACATTTAACTGGGTTGCATGCATCCAATCGATGTGAGTCGGATAATTGAATTTTCCGAACAAAATCAGCGCTAATACGTGTCCGGCAAGTGCACCGCCATGAAGAAGTGAAAGGCCAGCGTTTTAGTGTACAGACCAAGGACTTCGGGCTTCGGCGAAACGAGCTTCCACTGTCGCAGCCAGTTTCGAGGTCAGCTGATATCGCCTCCCTGCACGATCAGCGCAAGGCGCGCACACCAATTGCAAAATATGCGTTTACAGTAACAGATGCGCATAAGTCCCAAAACAAGTCGCAGTACATTGTCGTATAGAAGAAAATCAGCGCTAATTTGACTTAGGGATACATGTCGGAGCATGCACTTCGATATGAAGTGAAAGACGGGCGTTTTGGGACAGAGGAGATTGGACCTCGGACTGCAGCGAAAAGAGCTAATTCTCCCGCCGCAGCATCGCTTCCAAGTCGGCTCAGCACGTCTTCCAGCGCAATCAGAGCGAAATGCGCACACATCGATTACAAAAAAAAATGTACGTAGTAACAAGATGCGCATATATATACGCGCTCCAGAAACAGTTGCAGTATATTGTCGTATCGACCAAAATCTGTGCTAGTTGGACTTACCTGATCGGTATAGTGAGTGTCCCTTCATATTAAAAGGCGAGCATTTTGGGGCAGGAGATACCCAAGGACACAGACTGCAGCAAAATGAGCCAATTCTGCCACCGCAGCCAGCCGCAGCCTTGTTTCCAAACGGCTCAGCAAGTCTTTCTGCGCGATCGGTGCCCACACCAATTATATATATATATATTGTGGGACAGCACTTGCACAAACGTCTGTTGTTTTCCAGAACCAGCTGGCACACAGCGCGCGACGCTCCGAGCAGCAGTTAGCGATGATGATGATGATAATGATTATGATGGACCTATACAGATGAAAGAGGTGAACGTTCACGCGCTGCGCTCACACAAATCCCCAGACAAGAAAGCGGCCATCCTGGTCGCTGATTACAGGGATGAGGGACGACGGGCATAAGGCTTCATGCGCGAGACGTGGACGATCTCTTCGGAGCGACGACGTTGATCTGCGACGGTGTGCGAGGGAATAACGAGATAGTACACTGGAGACGTTTGTTGGAGCACTGTATAAGGGCCAATGTATCGATGGAAGAACTTCTCACACAGGCCAGGAATGCGGATTGGTGTCCACAGGAGAACTTCCTCACCGGGGTAAAAGGAGGGAGTTCGATGGCGTTGATCATACAGGGCTTTGCGTTCTTGTAGAGTATCTTCGGAGTTCAAACGGGCAAGTTGGAGACACTGGGCCATACGAGTGGCAAACTCTTCGCCCAGATTCAGACGTAGAGGGAGCAAAGAAGAATGTAGTGTCGAATACTGTCGATGGTTGACGGCCATAAACTAAAAAGAAAGGGCTATAACCAGTAGTGCGCTGAACAGCGGAATTGTAGGCGTAGGTGACGAAAGGTAAAACGTTGTCCCAGATCCGGTGATCAGGAGCGATATACATGGATATCATGTCAGACAAAGTGCGATGAAACCGCTCGATGAGTCCGTTGGAGTGAGGGTGGTAGCTAGAAGAAGTCTTATGGACGGTGTTGGCTGCGCGCAGTACTTTCTCAAGGACTTGAGAAAGAAATGTCTTTCCACGATTGCTAATAAGAATTCGAGGAGCACCATGACGCAAAACTATCACACGCAGGAAAAAATCGGCGACTTCAGAGGCGGCACCGGAGCGAAGAGATGCGGTTTCAGCGTACCGCATTAGATGGTCGATGGCAGTGACAACAAAACGGTTGCCGTCTGACGTCAAAGGGAGAGGACCAAACAAGTCAATGGCGACTGTGTCAAAAGGCACATATGGGCAAGGTAGAGATTGCAGTAGGCCAGCAGGAGGGGATGTTGAACGCTTGCGATGCTGGCAAGACGGACATGATGAAATGTATTGGCGACGCTGGCAGAAAGCCCAGGCCAGAAGTAGCGGCTCTTGATACGGTGGTAAGTTTTAAAGTGGCCTAAATTTCCAGCAGTGGGGTCGTCGTGGTAAGCCTCCACAATTTTAAAACGAAGTGAGCGAGGGGCAACGGGTACCCAGCGTTGACCCGTAGGGTGATAAACGTCGCGGTAAAGTGTTCCATGGTGAAATCGGAACTGACGAAGCTGACGGCGCAAGCGACTGTTTGGGACAACTGATTCTCCACGGAGGCGAGCGATGATTGTGCGGCAGTAAGGGTCAGTCAACTGCAAGGACGAGAAATCAGCATTGTTCTCGAGTGGAGCTATAGCGATGGGTGCAACATTCAGGTGGCCAGCAGAAGACTGACTCGGATGGCAGGAGGGAGAGGAGACCGTATGTGGGGCCGCGTCAGTAGGTATCAATGGGCAGCGAGAGAGGGCGTCAACATCGAGGTGTTTTCGCCCAGATTTATAAGTGATGGTGAAGGTGTATTCTTGAAGACGTAGTACCCAGCGACCCAGTCGACCCGATAAGTTCTTCAGCGATGACAGCCAACAGAGTGCGTGACGGTCTGTGACAATGGTGAAGTGGCGGCCGTACAAATAAGGTCGAAATTTTTGAACCGACCAAACAACGGCGAGGCACTCTTGCTCGGTAATAGTATAGTTACGCTCAGCTGCAGTAAGCGTACGACTGGCGTATGCGACGACTTGCTCTTCAGACACTGCGTTGCGTTGCAAGAGAACCGCGCCAATACCGTGGCACTGGCGTCTGTGTGAAGTATGGTGGGCGCATCAGCGTCAAAATGGCGAAGCACAGGAGTGGAAGTGAGTGCCTGTCTGAGAGCTTTGAAGGCGTCTTCACATTCAGTGTACCAGGTGTAAAACACTTGGGAAGACACGAGCTTGTGTAACGGGGCCGCAATTGTTGCAAAGTTCGGAATAAAACGGCGGAAGTAGGAGGCTAAGCCAAGGAAGCTGCGAAGATCTTTCTGACGTTGGGGCCGAGGAAAATTCACGACAGCCGCAATTTTTTGGGGATCAGGCTGGATTCTTGCCTTACTGAAAACATGGCCGAGTACTTTGATGGTCTTAATGGTAAAGTGGCATTTCTTGCTATTCAGCTGAAACTCCGCCTGGGCAATGGACGTGAGGACTTCAGTGAGACGCTGTAAGTGCTGAGCGAAGTTTGACGAGAAGACAATGATGTCGTCGAGATAACATAGGCATGTTTTCCATTTCTAGCCGCGAAGCACGGTATCAATCATGCGCTCAAAGGTGGCCGGCGCATTGCAGAGTCCGAAAGGCATCACGATAAATTCGTAGAGACCGTCGGGGCTAGAAAAGGCAGTCTTGTCCTTGTCTGCATCGTGCATAGGAATTTGCCAGTATCCCGATCGGAGGTCGAGACTGGAGAAATACTCAGCGCCTTGGAGACAGTCTAATGCGTCATCAATACGAGGCAAAGGGTAAACATCCTTACGCGTAATCTTGTTAAGTGCCCGGTAATCCACGCAGAAGCGGACTGAGCCATCTTTTTTTTGAACGAGAACCACAGAGGAGAACCAAGAGCTCGTGGATGGCCGGATTACATTTCGATAAGCATGTCAGCAACTTGCTCCTCAATGACTTTGCGTTCTACTGCTGAAACGCGATAAGCCCGTCGTCGAACAATAGCAGAACCGTCCCTCTCTATGCGAAGAGAGGTGACGGAGGTCTTCCCTAACGCTGAGGCGCACACATCAAAAGACTCCCGGCGCCGCAAGAGGACGTCTAACAGAGCTGTGGACTGCTCGGATGTAAGGTCAGAGCTGATGGCGGCTGCGAGCGCAGAGGATGTCGGAAATGGAGGCTTGGCAGCAGGCGGTGGTGCGCTGGAAAGTGTGTTGAGGGGAACGCGATCGCAGTCAAAAATAAACCCAACTCTGGCTCCTCTGGGCAGTAAGAACGGCTGCAGAGTTGTACCGAGGGCCGCAACCACCGCGCAAACACGGGTGAAGGAGGTGAGGCACGAGGCAAGAGCTAGGCCGTCGGAGGTCCACCGAAGAGCGGGCATAACAAAGGCCTCGCCATCGAGAGGGTAGTCCAATGCCACGATGATAAGCTGCTCGCGTCCTGGGGGCAAAACGAAATCAACTGCTGCGAACACGTGTGGTGGTGAACGATTAGAAGTCGGTAATATATCGGGGTCCGCAAGATGAATAAGGCGCTTACGGCAAGAGATGAGGGCGGACGTCGACGATAATAAATCCCATCCCAAGATCATGAGATGAACGCACGTGGGGAGCACAATAAATTCAATATGATGCCGCTGGTTATCGATGAGGACACGTGCTGTGCATTGGCCGGTGGGTTTCATAAGAGTTACATTAGCTCCACCAAGTGGCGGACCGATGTATGCCGTTAAAACTTTGCGCAGATGAGAACACAGAGAGAAATGCATGACGGAATAGCGGCGCCGGTGTCGATGAGGTCCTCAACGTACAATCCTTCAACAATCACTACCATCATATTCGACGGTAACCCAGGAGGAATTGTAGATTTCTAACTCGAAGCAGCTTTCCCTCCAAAAACTGATTCGGTTAGTTTTCTGTTATATGTTGCACGGGTTGCGAGGCAGGACGAAGCGGTGACGTGCGGCGAAAAGGCGAAGAGGATCGGCGTCGGGAAGGACGCGAGGGCCTTGAAACATCGGTGGAATTCGGAGGAGAGGAAGAACGCCAGTAAAAGTCTCAGTTGGGCAGTGTAGAATCATCAGACTGGCGCACGCGGGCACGTTCAAAGGGAGCATAACCCCGTTGCTCGTCTTGCTGGCGGCGGCGACAGACACGGGCAATGTGGCCACGTATCCCACAATAGTAGCACACAGGGCGGGAGGGATGCCAGGTTGTAACAGGACGGTGCACTGTAGGATATGGTGCCATGGCAGCGACGTGACCGCACACGGGTGCCGAACAAGTCGGGGAAGGTGGGATGGGTTGACGTGAAGTAATCTCGACATAGGTTGGCAAGGGATGTTGGGAGGCGATGGGAGGCGGTGTGGGAGGTTGCGAGGCAATGGGAGGTGGGGCAGGTGCCAAAGTGCAGTTGAAATTCTTCAGTTCATCCTTGATGATGCTGCGCAAATTCCCCGTTGCTGGCGGATGTGTTGGAGATACAGCAGAGGGGTTGGTGAGGCCGTAGAGCTCCTCTCGGATCATAGTGCGTATTAGGGGCCGCAAATTTCCATATATGAGGGAGCCGCCATCACTGGGGTCTTGCATGAGGCGACACGACTGTAGCTGGTCCAGACGTTGACATGTGGATATGATGTCAGACCCTGACGACGGATTTTTAACCACGAAGGCATTAAAAACAGCAGTGTTGACGCCCTTAATTAAGTGGCGAACACGCTCAGATTCCGGCATAGCAGCGTCGACACGGCGACAAAGGGCTAGAAGGTCCTCGATATACGACGTATAGGACTCGCCGGGCTGCTGGAGACGAGCTTCAAGTTTTTTCTTTGCCTGCTCTGGGCGACCAGCCGGAGTGCCGAAAATTTTCTTTAGCTGGTCCGTGAATGTAGGCCAGTCAGCGATGTCCTCCTCATGATTGAGGAACCAGGTTTTGGCGACGTCAGCCAAGTGGACGACGACGTTGAGCAGTTTATGAGCGTCATCCCAGCAGTTAAATGTACTTACCCTGTTGTAGTTGTCGAGCCAGTCATCGACATCTTCACCGCGAAGGCCAGCAAAGATTTGGGGATCGCGCTGGCGGCTGGTGACTGTTCAGGCAGGGGTAGCCGCAGTAGGAGCAGGAGACGCCGGGGGTGAGCGAGCACCGTTGCCCTCATCCATAGCACAGGACCGTGGACGCAAGCGAAGGTCTGAACGGAGCTCCAGGGAGAACGGTAGGTGGGTCTAAAGCGAGGTGGGGAATACGAATCGCACCTCCGCCACTTGTGGGACAGCACTTGCACAAACGTGTTCTTTTCCAGAACCAGCTGGCACACAGCGCGCGACGCTCCGAGCAGTAGTCAGCCATGATGATGATGATGGATATATACAGATGAAAGAGGTGAACGTTCACGCGCTGCGCTCACAATATGTATATATATTGTAGTGAACTCTGCGAATATATTATGAAGACGAGGATGAACTAGGCGAGGATATCACAAAGACGAGGAGAAGAACGACGAAGTGCCGCTGCGCTGCTCGAGCTTGCTTGTGGAGGCCTAGACTGGCTGTGCTCTTGTGTGCTTCTCTGTGCAACTTGGAGAGGGCTATTATCCCTGTTAAAGGACAGTAAACACCCCCTTTCACTTGGTGGAGGTCAGGATTTCCTGCCGTCCTGGAGCTTCGAAGCCGCACACTCCCGACAACAGTCATGACCGGTGGTGCCACTCCTAGTCCTCATGGTCTGCTTTCAAGACCACTTTTTCCGATATCTTCGGCAGGCCTGCAGTGCGCAAGCTGCGCGCTGAGCAACGCTTGCGCTGCCGTGCACAACTACCCGGCGAAAATTTTACGAGTTATATTGAAGATGTTGTAATCCTGTGCAAGCGCATGGACGCTTCAATGACAGAACATGCCAAGCTTGGTCAAATTTTACAAGGAATCGACGATGACGCGTGCCAGATGCTTCTGACCAGAAACGCTTCCTCTCCTTTGGCGCCAAAGTTGCAGAAAGTCATCCGCGAACAAGTCGCAGAAGCACTTCCCACGCTTCCTGAAGCTCCTGCCGTCGCTCCCTTGACATACGTCGGAGCACCACTACAATATAGCCAACCATCTGTCCCAGCCCCTTTGACCTACGCGGCAGTGGCTGCGCGGCCTCCGCCTGAGCCGTTACCACCCGTGCAGCCTGTCCTACGCCATGCACCGCTTCCTCAAACGGCTCCGCTTCATCCTGTGACTCCGCGCTATTACAACCCGTGGCGCACTTCTGACAATCGCCCAATTTGTTACTACTGTGGTTGCCCTGGACACGTGGCCCGTCGGTGCCGTCGCCGCATGGCTGCGCGTCCCGAGCCTGTGTCTTCGGAGTACTCCCCACCGCTGCTTCGTTCTGCTCCGTCTTCGCCTACATACGCCGCCGAACAGCGTTCGTACACGACCCATCGTTCTGCTTTTCCACGTCGCAGGTCACTGTCACCAATGCGCCGGCGACCACCCCCTGCTGATGAGGGAAACTAAGTTCCGCGGTTCATGAGGCGAGAACTGCGTGCTCTGCGAAAAGCTCAAGGCCTCATATTTTGCCCACGAATGTTATAGTAATCTCTATCGATGGTCTGTCTGTACATGCGCTGGTCGATACAGGTGCTGCAGTGTCTGTGATTCATAAGCGACTTTGCCGACGATTACGAAAAGTTACAACGCCATTTACCGGTTTGTCGCTCCGCACTGCCAGCGAAGAGAGGATTGCACCTTTAGCAGCATGTACAGCGCGTGTCGTCATTGAAGGTCTTTTATACAGTGTCGAGTTCGTAGTTTTGTCATCTTGCTCTCACAATGTGATCCTTGGATGGGACTTCTTGTCTAAAAATGACGCCGTGACCGATTGCGCCCGAGCTGAAGTGAAATTTTCTGCACTGTGCGACGTACTGCACGACGACAACCGTTCAGTGTGTCCTCAAAAGCTCACCATCGCCGAAGATGTCGACGTAGCTCCAGAAGCTTGTGCCCTTGTGCCTCTTTCGTGTCCTGCCGTGTCAGCCATTACTGTTCTATTTACGCCGTCTGCATCCTTCATCCACCGCAAGCACCTGCCGCTGCCGTCTGCTGTTCTCGATGTTCACGGTGGCTTCACGTAGCTACTCATTTACAATCCGTCTCCGCGCCCGATTACTTTACTACTTGGGGAATCTCCCGGTTCTATTGAACCAGCCCACCTTCTCTCTGACCTGGATGCCTCCGAGACCAACCGTGGTAACTACATCGATGCTCTGCAGTCCGATCCGACGCCTGATTCGTTGCCAGACGACTTCTTCCGAACCGCCATCGATGACGCCCTTCCTTCCACCTACCGGACGCAGCTTGTGGCCCTTTTACAGACGTTTCGCTCCGCGTTCGACGCCGCCCACACACCTCTCGGCCGCACTTCCACAGCCGCGCATCACATTTAGACCGGCTCTAACACGCCTTTTCGACAGCGCCCCTATCGTGTGTCAGCGGCAGAGCGTCGCGTGATCAATGAGCAAGTTGAGGACATGCTAAAACGTGGTGTGATCCGTCCATCTCAAAGCCCCTGGTCTTCACCAGTGGTGCTAGTAAAGAAGAAAGATGGCTAAGTTCGCTTTTGTGTTGACTACCGGCGCCTGAACAAAATTACCCACAAGGATAATTACCCCCTGCCGCGTATAGACGACGCTCTTGATTGCCTCCAAGGGGCCGAGTACTTTTCGTCTCTTGATTTACGTTCCGGTTACTGGCAAGTACCAATGGCCGCCTGTGACAGATAGAAGACCGCATTTGTGAACCCGGATGAACTCTATGAATTTAATGTAACGCCCTTCGGTTTGTGCAACGCGCCCGCCACATTCGAGAGGATGACGGATAACATCTTGCGGAAGTTCAAGTGGCACATCTGCCTCTGCTACTTGGACGACATTGTTGTCTTTTCTACCGACTTCGCCACGCACCTAGAGCGCTTGCGGCAAGTTTTGGTTTGTCTTACTGACGCCGGCCTACAACTAAATCTCAAGAAGTGTCACTTCGTTGCCCGGGAGTTGACCATTTTAGGGCACATCGTCTCTAAAGAAGGTGTTCGCCCTGATCCGGCCAAGCCGCGCGCAGTGGCGAAGTTTCCTAAGCCGCTCTCTCTAAAGCAACTTCGAAGCTTCATTGGTCTATGCTCCTATTTTCGGCGCTTCGTGCGGAATTTCGCTTCTATAATTGCACCCCTTACGAAGCTACTCGGGGGAAACAGTGCCTTAACTGCATGGTCGGTCGAGTGCGACGAAGCGTTCACCGCATTGCGCTGTCTTTTGACTTCGCCACCAATCCTTCGCCACTACGACCCCACAGCACCTACCAAGGTCCATACTGATGTGAGTGGCGTTGGCCTCGGAGCGGTATTGGCTCAACGGAAAAATGGCTTTCAAGAATACGTCGTCGCGTAAGCGAGTCGCGTCCTCTCCAAAGCTGAATGCAACTACTCAGTTACGGAAAAGGAGTGTTTGGTGTGGGCACTAATGAAATTCCGACCCTATCTGTACGGTGGCCAGTTTGACGTCGTCACGGACCACCACGCGGTATGTTGGCTGTCCTCTCTTAAAGACCCGTCCGGCCGACTCGCACGATGGGCTCTCCGCCTTCAGGAATTTGACATCCGCGTTATATATCGGTCTGGCCGTAAACACATGGACGCCGACGCTCTGTCTCGTTCTCCCCTATCCATGGCACCTGTTTGCTCCTCGGCGGCTGATCCCGTCCTCTCGTCTCTAACAATAGCTGATATGCCTGCGGAGCAGCGAAAAGACCCGTAGCTCGCATCTCTTATCGACATCATGTCGACTTCTCCAAACGCTCCGCCTTCTCGAACTTTACGCCGTCAAGCACCACACTTTGCCCTACGAGACGGTCTTCTCTACCGCCGCAATTATATGCCTGATGGTCGACGGTGGCTTCTCGTCATTCCCCGCCAATTACGACAAGACATTTGCGCCTCTTTCCATGCCGAACCTCAGTGTGCCCATCCTGGTGTAGTCAAGACGTTCAGAGAATTTCTCAACGCTACTATTGGCGCGGCATGTACGGCTATATTCGCAAATACGTCCGCTCCTGCATCGCCTGTCAGCGCCGCAAGTCACCCACACCTCGTGCTTCTGGCCCCTTACAACCACTTCCATGCCCGGCCCGCCCTTTTGACCGCGTTGGCGTTGACCTTTACGGGCCACTTCCCTGCACGGTCTCTGGGAACCGGTGGATTATCGTCGGCATCGACCACCTCACCCGGTATGCCGAGACCGCCGCTTTACCCGCTGCTACTGCCCGTGAAGTTGCCCTGTTCTTGCTACATCATTTTGTCTTTCGCCACGGCGCGCCGCGAGAGCTGCTGAGTGACCGAGGACGCGTCTTCCTTTCCAACGTCGTTGAAGCTCTACTGGCCGAATGTCGCATCATACATCGGACCGCAACAGCCTACCATCTTCAAACTAACGGGCTGACTGAGCGCTTCAATCGTACTCTTGGAGATATGCTCACAATGTACGTTGCCGCTGATCAGACCAAGTGGGACGCTGTTCTTCCATTCGTAACGTACGCATACAATACAGCTACGCAGTCAACCACTGGATTTAGCCCTTTCTTCCTGCTTTATGGGCATGAGGCATCGTCCACGATGGACACTATTTTACCATATCGTCTTGACTCCTCCGAGTGGACTCTCCTTTCAGACGTTGACAAACATGCGGAAGAATGCCGCCAGTTAGCCCGCAGTTTAACATCGGAATCGCACGGCCACCAAAAGTATCGTCACGACAAAGATCAGACGCCACACGTTTTCCCTACAGGATCCCTTGTTTGGCTCTGGGTTCCTGGCACCCCACCGGGATTGTCATCAAAATTTCGAACCGAGTACTACGGCCCCTACCGCATTGTCCGCCAAACCTCCCCTGTGAATTACATCGTGGAGCCACTCACTCCCTCTTCGGACATGCGTCATCACGGCCGCGAAACTGTGCACGTGAGCCACCTCAAAACATACTACGATCCGCTCCTCTTGCCCTCACCATAAGTCGCCAGGATGGCTCCTCTTCGCTCCGGGGGAAATTGTAATGAACTCTGCGAAGATATTATGAAGACGAAGATAAACTAGGCGAGGATATCACAAAGACGAGGAAAAAAACGACGAAGTGCCGCTGCGCTGCTCGAGCACGCTTGTGGAGGCCTAGACTGGCTGTGCTCTTGTGTGGTTCTCTGTGCAACTTGGGGAGGGCTATTATCCCTGTTAAAGGACAGTAAACACCCCCTTCAATATATAGGTCGTGAAGGCAAGGCAAGGTATGCCGTGTCAGCATTTAATACTGATGGAGAAATTTCAAGCGCGCGGACGATGATGATGGTATGTACAAGAGGAAGAATATCATGGTATGTACAAATGAAAGAAGATGCGTGGAGGGCTCGCACAATCTGCCCGGGGGGTCGGAAGCGGCCAGCCTGGCCGCTCCTAACCAACCGATGTACCGCGCCGCACAAACGGCTTCAAGCGAGATACATGAACAATTTCAGTTCCACGGTGGCAGTTTACTGGGGAAGTTTGGTTGATTACCTTGTAGGGACCAAGATAGCGGCGCTGAAATTTATCACTAAGGCCAGGGGTGCGCAGTGGTGTATAGTGCAATACTTCGTCACCAGGACGAAAAGAGACCACGCGATGCTTCGAATCGTAGCGACCCTTGCGGTCTTCCTGGCACGCTTCTGAGTTGAGGCGGGCAAGATGACGGCATCTGGTCACACGGGATAAGAACTGGGCTGGTAATGAGTAGTCGTCTGGCGTAGAGAAGAAGGAAGTGTCGAGGATTGTAGTGGGAGGACGGCCGAAAACGAGGAAAATGGGGAGTAACCGGTATTCCGCTGCACTGCAGTATTATAGGCGAATGTGACGAATGGTAGAACAGTATCCCAATTTCGATGATCCGGTTTGATGTACATGGATATCATATCCGATAGGGTGCGGTGAAATCGCTCAGTCAGATCGTTAGTCTGGGGATGGTAGCTTGAGGTTGTCTTATGGAGGGTGGATGACGCACGAAGAGCTTCGGATACGACTGTCGATAAGAAGGCCGTCCCGCGGTCACTTAGAAGCCCCCGAGGAGCGCCATGACGCAATACAATTGATCGCAAAAAGAAATTAGCTACCTCTTCAGCGGAACCAGTCGGTACAGGGGCCGTCTCGGCATAGCGTGTAAGGTGATCGACAGCTGTTTTAATCCAATGGTTACCCCCATTGGAGAGAGGTAGGGGACCATATAAGTCGATGCCGACTACGTCGAATGGTGTGGCGGGACAGGGAAGGGGCTGTAGGAGACCAGCGGGGGAAGAAGTCGGCCGCTTGCGACGTTGGCACAGGTGGCAGGTAGCAACGTATTTAGCTACGGTGGTAGACAGGCCAGGCCAAAATAATCGTCTTTTCACGTGGTCGTATGTTTTGTTAAAACCATGGTGACCTGCAGTAGCGTCATCGTGGAAAGCCGCTAGTATACATGGACGACGCACACGCGGTACGACTGGGAGCCAGCGAGTTCCATCAGAATAATACACGTAGCGGCGTAGTATGCCATCTTCAAGCCTGAAATTGCGAAGCTGTCGGCGAAGCCTAGCGTTGGGTGGGCTCGAAGCGCCGATAAGGCGGTCGATGATGGGCCGGCAGTAGGCATCAGCTAATTGCTGTGAGCGGAGAGCGGAGAGCGTGCTTGTTCTCCGAGCCATCAAAAGAAACTGCAGTGATATGCATCGGTGGAAGCGATGATCGGCTGTGGTCAGAGGTGGAAATGCATTGTGAAGGATAACAGCAGGCTGATTCAGAAACAGGGCGGCGAGAAAGAGCGTCGGAGTCTTGGTGTTGGCGACCCGATTTATAAACGACGTCGAAATGGTATTCTTGTTGGCGTAAAATCCAACGGCCAAGTATGCCTGTAGAATTTTTCAGGGAATATAACCAGCAAAGAGCATGGTGATCGGTCACAACTGTGAAATGCCGACCATATAGGTAAGGGCGAAACTTTTGAACAGCCCAGACGACGGCGAGACATTCCTGCTCAGTAATGGTGTAGTTTTTCTCAGCTGAAGTCACGGTCCGACTGGCGAAGGCAATCACTTTTTCACGTGAAGTGGCATCGCGCTGCAGAAGTACAGCGTCAAGACCGTGAACACTGGCATCAGTGTGCAGGATGGTAGGAACGCTGTCGCTGAAGTGGCCAAGAACTAGACCTGATGTGAGGGCGTGCTTTAGGTCGTTAAAAGCAGTGTTGTACTGTTCAGTCCACACGAAAGAGCTGCGCGCTTTAAGTAGTTCATGAGTTGCAAAATGTCTTATAAATCGGCAGAAATAGGACGCCAGGCCGAGGAAACTGCGCAAATCTGTAGTCCGTTGCGGACGAGGAATGTTCAAGACCGCGATTATTTTTTCAGGGTCTGGGCGAATGCCGTCGGGTGTTGCGAAAGCGGTTTTTTCTTTGTCGTCCTCGTGCATAGGTATTTGCCAATAACCTGAGCGGAGGTCCAAGGTCGAGAAATATTCGGCACCTTGGAGAGAGTCAAGGGCGTCATCAATACGCGGCACCGGGTAGACGTCTTTGCGGGTAATTTTGTTGAGTGCGCGATAATCAACACAAAATCGTACCGATCCGTCCTTTTTTTAACTAATACTAATGGGGAGGACCATGGGCTTGCTGATGGACGAATAATATCGCAATGGAGCATGTCATTGACATTTTCTTCAGTTACTTTTCGTTCCGAGAGAGAAACCTGATAAGGTCGTCGGCGTACAATTGAGTTACCTTCGGTAAGGATGCGGTGATGTGCAACACTAGTCCGTCCCAGTGGTGGGGAAGTGGCATAAAAAATGGCTTGGTGGGCTTGAAGCAATTGCAGCAATTCTTGACGTTTGTGCGGCATGAGGTTCGGATTGATTGTCTTCGACAGCATGGAAAGAGAGACTTGCGATGAATCACGTTGCGGAGGTAGCGGGGCAGTGAGCACCATCATGGATATAGGGTGAGCCTTGTCTTCATTATGCCCTTTGTTGTGCGCCATGGGTATCCGAGTTAGTGGATCACATAGGTTACGTTGGGCGGCCTTATCTTTTATACTGGCTTGGAAGTAGAAGGCAGATGTTTGTAGTGCATGGTCAGCTGGGAAAGACAGGCGCACGTGTTCGCATAGTTATACGAGATGTTCGTAGACGGAGCATGGATAGCCATAGCAGTATCTAATCTCTGCGAAGCGCTCTGCTATTCTGCGCCCCTAGACAAGTGCCAAAAGTATGCGAAGTGGGAAGCGCCTGTTGCACCCAATCTCCCGAATGCTGTAAGAGACTTTCGAGACATGTGTCCTTAAGGACTGCATCGCAGCTTGGACATTCCGCTGCCTAGCGCCGAGAGCTTTTTCGTCGCACAGAGGAAGGCCGCGCGAAGCGTTCGAACAACGTGTAATGAAGTCCGTGGGATTGATCATTTGGCAGAATAGGAACGCGGTCGATCGTATTCTTTCGGCGACCCCGTTGTCTACTGTTCCCCATGCTAGTGCATCTCACCTAGATATAGCCAGCTGTTAGCTCTTGGAGAGCAAAGCTTTATCCGGAGGTTGTTGATGCGGCGCATACATCTCAGAAAGGTCTTTCGTACATCGAGTGATTCGAACTTGGTTTCCTTTCTTGAAAGACGCAAGCCTGCAGCTCACGCGTATATGCTGTGGGGCCCTGCGCCACATATCTGTAGGGCCCGTGGCGCGCCGCGCATTCAAAGGCCGCGCCACTTGCCATTGCTCCCTACGCGCTGCCTGTTTCCCTCTCCCCGCTCGTTCGGGGATAACCGGTACCGCGCGAGGGGGCTTAAAGGAAGGCACGCGCCGCCGTCTCGGGCTCTCTTCGTTCCTGCTCTTCGCCCTGGCTCTTCACTACCTGGATGCGCTAGCTGTTCGCTGCCTGCCCTCCCGGACGATGACCCCGCACGACCCTCTGCTGACGTGAGATTAAAGATGTTTGTTACACGGCTCACTGTGTATTTGTCCTGCGCATCCCTCGGGCAGAGGAATCGCCCACAATGTGTGAGCACAAAGGATCGAGCAATCGACTGCCTGGAAATTTCTTAGGTGGTCAGAGCTCCCGAGGGAGTCCTGTTGCAGCTGCGCATTATTGATATACAACGTGTGTCCAGAAACCCACTGCATTATAGATTTCTTGCTCCTACCTTATATGTTTGGTACTGTTTGCTGTTTTACTGAAACATTATTTATTGTCCAAGTGTGCTTTGCTATTTCCATGTTTATCAATAAGATTTCTTTGGTTCCCTGCTATGTAAATTGTTGAAGTTCACGCCTATGACGTCATGATCGTTTCTACCCTCTTATCCCGGTACTTTTCAAGTAGAAGTCTTAAGTTTCTGGACTTATGCAGCATTCCTTCCATATGCAGGGCTATTCTACAAGCGATCTCTCGGCTTAGTACATACAACAGATAATTCGCTTTAATCACTTCCGATACATGTTCACGCCTTTAAAACTAAAAGTTCTCCATATTATTAGTCTGCAAGCCACAACAAAAACCCGAAATTCTGGCAGCTGCTTTAGGACATAATTCTTTTCAATTAGCTTCTTTTACTTGCGCGTACCTCGTGTAGCTCTCAATAAATATTCTTAAATTTTTAATCACTCTGTATAACATAGGGGTCTCAAACTCATATTGATATGCAGGATGCGTTGAGAAAATATGTCTCTCGCGGACCAGGAGTGGACAATAACAAGCAAGAAAATATAGAAGCCATATTTCAAAAAAATGTGTAAAACAAAAGCAAAATACTAATAAAATAAATAAAAATCAACTGTTTCGTTCCTATGAAACCACACTGCCATTATTTGAGAAAACAAAAACAGGAAAAGCGGAGCAGCTTCGATTTTTTGTGTCCAAACGCGCCGGAGGAGCGCGTTACTTCAGGATAGCTTGGCGGGGTTACTGGAAGGATACAGCGGATGAAAACTACCATAGTCACTTGTCCTGACAATATATAAATGCAAATAAAAAAGAGGTCTGGTTGTCCAGCGCCTAGTTATTGACGGTTACAAAGTTGACTGTCTGGTAATTTTAACTAATAACGCGCAACTTTGGAAAACGCGCTTACATTTCCAACATTTCGTTCGCATGTACAGCGTCCTCGCGCACTCGAGATCGTCTCGGTTCGCGCTCTACACTTCTGCAACAAACTTGAAAGCAAGCACCCACGAGCACGAGCTGCCGAGTCTTCCAAGAACTGTTGACAAGAAGCGGGGGAGAAGAGGGGGTAGTTTCTGGTCCATTGTAGAATCGGACCGCTCGCTGCGAAAATGCGCCCCTCCGACTTCCGAAAAAAAAATGAAAAGAGCCGCCCGTCCCAACCCGGCAGATCGTAAAAGAGGATGAATGGGCCACACGCAAAGAAACAAAACCAAATGACAAGGACGCTGGCCCGTTTTCTAGCGGCTCTTAGCTTTACCAGACTGTTTTGAGAAAAAAAGTATGCAATTATAATAACCTGGTCAATAATCATTTTCCTTTGTGTTTTTTTTTTCTTCATGTATTTGATCGTAAGACAACTTTGTTCGAAAAGAGCTCCTTCAAAAATAGCATACAAATACCACAAAACTGCATGCTCTCTTCAAGTCGGCGTGTACTCATCTCTTCTCTCGCTCAGTCAGGAACGCTCGCCACCAACTTTCGAGCTGCGGGGGTGACACAGTTGCCCCGCCCTTCCCACCATTTCCCCCCGCTTTTCCGCCCTTCCTTCGAAACGTCCGAGCGCGCGGTCGGTTTGTTTCGTCCGGGTCTCCCTCCGTGTACGCATTTCTCTTCTCCAGCTACGAAGTCGTGTTTATAGAATTTGACTCTGCTTGCCTACCGGAGCGTTCACCGCGGCCAAGGCTTGCCAGTGCTACTGCTAAGAAAGTTGTTTGGGCAGACAGGAAAGTATACCACGGAACTGTCCTTTCTGTTGGCCTGCATGGTTCCATCACCCTCTATTTCGTCTTGCTCCTTTGATGCTTGAACCAGTAAAATGATTCAGCAACTGAAGTGGAAGTGAAATTATTATGGCACCTTTGGCTCCCCCAGTGTGCACTCTTCACAGCAGCTACCAATTGTTGCAAGGTACATGCTCAGTCTGGATGTGAATGCATTTCTCATTCGGATGCATAAATCGGTGTTCCTAAATCATTCGGACCATAACATGTGTTACATGGTATCTCACCTATTACTTTGCCACTGGCCTGGCTTCAGGTTAAGGGAGCATGACACCGCTGATGTAGGATGGGTGGCAAGTTTTTTTTTTTTCTTTATGGCACCAGCTTCTGAGTTTGGAACTTTTCTGGTTTCATGATATATAACCTGTTCTCTATAGGCTGCAAGTACCATCAGGAAGATATTTCAGGAGAGAAAAAGCTCTGCTTGAGCAAGAATATGCTTCTACGCATTTTCGGTGCTAATAACTCGAGCATGGTATACGAAGAGCGACTTGTCCTTTCTTTAATGTGGTAGACCTTTTGCTAGACTGTGGAACAGCATATGATTGGTATTTTAATCTGTTGTTTTAAACATATATTTTAAGATGTTACATATCTTTGGCAAAGGAATTGAGCGATTTGTTCTCCAATTTTAGTTGCTGACTCCTTTGGGAAGTTATTTTATTCGTACTCAGTTTGCAGAGGCTTTCTTCACCATATTTTTATGTTTATACAATTTCTATGAACCATAGTGCTCGTTTCATTTACTGCTAGTATATTTTATTGTTCTAATTGTGTTTTTTAACAATGCAGCTGAAAAGACCTGCCATCCACATCAACCTACTTCGCTGAAGAGGACCAGTGGGTGCCTGTGTGCGGAACATGCGGCGCAGAGGGCGACAGAAAAATAGTAATGTCAATGACACTGAACATTCTCTTGAGTGACTCAGGTATCAAAAGGATTGCATCACTGCAATTATCGCACATACCATCTTTACCAGGCAACAAGTCTTGCTTCTCAGCCGCTTAGTGTATGCCAAATAACACTCCCAAAGACTAGAACACCTTATAATTCGAAGAAAAGGATGCTCTTTATCTTGTAGAAGTTCATACTTCGAAGGTAGCATGGTGCTGTATTGCATGACTAAGAAATAAAATTTAATGCTTTGTCAATTTTTACAAACTATGCATCTGCAGTCTGTGCAAACACATTTCATGCAAAATTCTTATCAGACATTTATCCATTGCTTACTCGAATCTTAAAAGTAAACCTGCCTGTACTGTAGCCACGATTGCTTGAATGCCAAATAAAAATTTTGTAACATGCACTGAGTTGTCGGAGCTGTGATACACAAGATAAACATCACGTCACTCCTATTTCCTATCACTTGGTGCTTTTTGCCAATGAAGCTGGTAAATTAAATTCAATTATGAGCACTTGAATGGTAGGTGGGCGACACAACTTGCCTGAACGCCATCTAAAATAGTCGACTTTGTCTTTGTCATGTGATGATTATTGTATATTGTGAATCTATGCTATGATGGTGCTGCATTTTAGGCGCCTAAAGACTTGTTTGTAAAAGTGTACTAAACAAAAATAATCACAGTTCCTTCACAAAGGCTGTCGGGCATTCCTAGTCGACGCTGGAAGGAGGTGAAAATATTTATTTGGGCACCGGATCTTCAGTAAGGAAGTTCACAAACTGGTAGACTGCCAAAATTGACTTTCGGGAGCTCAGTATTGTGCATAGCTATGTATATACCTGACGACTTTGTACATTAAAGCCCTATTTCACATAAAGTTCAAAACTGTAGTGCATACAGTGACAATTTTTCAATTAAACATTTTCTGGTACCTCACATACCCCACACATTGTAGCTTATGGGCTTAATCTTGGCTTCTTAAAAATGATTTATGAAGACGAGCAGGTTTCATGTGTCTTTATCCAAGCCCATCAGTTTATTGCCAACCTCTTTTGCATTTCGTATATCGTTTAGATAATTAGCTCAATTCCTTCAAACTATCTGCTGTTGGCTTTGATAAGCCCAGCAATGGTTCGCTTCATTGAGGTTCTTACACTGTAGTTCGTCCTCTTAACATTTCTTTGTGCTTGAATTTTCACGAGTGTTTCATGGCTACTGCTGGTGGAGATTGTTGTTCATTTGTGAAACAATACTTTGGTGAGTGCAATAATATTTTTCAAGTTAATATGTTACTGTTTTGCAGTAGTGATTCTGCAGGTCTGCACACAAATACAAATGCATGCCTCCAGTTCCTGCCTATGCAACTTCCTCTCCTGCTCCGAGCCCTCAATCGCCTTTGGCATACCGGCTTCGCAGCTCTTTCTATATTGTTCTTGGCAGAATACAATCAGAAATGACACGTGGAAGCGCGTCAGTGGAAAGAATCAGTGGACCTGGGATTCGCATGTTCAGGAATTGATAAGTTCTCATCAGTGACAAGTGTAATTTCTCGTTGCCATACTTTTCTTCCTACTAAAATAAAACTTCAGATATATAATGCATTATTCGTCTCGCGTATGAATTATTGTCCTTTAGTTTGGCTCATAACTACCAAAACAAAGATAGAGAAAAATTATCACGTTAAAAAGAAAGCCATTCGTCATATAGCAAATCTTGGTTACTTAGCCCATACTCAACAAGCTCTCCAGACATATAATGTAGTAAGAATTCAAAATATGTTCGAATTCTGTTGTTGCATTATTTTCCTTTCAGCTTCAGAACTATGATTAAAGATGCCACGCTGCTGAAAGAAAATAGACATCTCTTAGACAAAATAGAAATGGTACCAGACAAGTGGCTGGTACCATTTTTATGCATGGACTATAGGCTGCAGACATTAGAATATACTCTTCCCACAATTTTAAATACATTAAAAGACATAAATCAGTCCACTAAAGCTGCACTGCATGAGTGCTTTGTAATTATGTAACCCGATGTATCTTCCACAGCTATAAAGTTCTCTCTTATTTTCATTCATGGCCTCTGTTATAATTTCGCACTTAAAGTGTTGTTAAAGTATGCACTATCTGCAGTCATTTCTTTTTCAGTTATTCTGTGAATATATCCTGCTAGTTCGTTTTACTTGCAGGACTGATATTTAGATGCTGTTGTGATATGGCTATGTTTCCATTGCATTACTTACATTAGTGGTGCGGTTAGCTGCATTTAAGACATGAAAAAAATGTATTTGCTTTCTGATATGTATGTATGTATGTATGTATATTTTATTGTATATTGGCCTGCCTTATAACAGCTGCGTAGGTCTCGTCAAGCTATTTACTCGCAGATTTTAGCCCAGGCAGCCGACCAGAACATTCTGTGAAATGAAATTGAATTGAATTTGCCTAGCAATTCGTGTATCAATGGAGCAACAGGGTGCAGGAGGCAAGTGGGAAGACAGCCTCCCGACGGGAGAGGGTTCTATACCTTACGGAAAAAAGTGCTGCTGTATTTGCTTTTGACGTAGTTAATATAGTTGGGCCCTGGGTGGGGCCCTACTAGCAATACGAATTGACCTGTAGGCCCGGCACTGGAAATTACTATCCTTATTTTTTTGTTAACCAAGCGATTGAAGAAAGGGTAGCTCAGTCCATTCTGAGCTTGGACTCCATGCTTAGTCATGTAACATGGTTAGGTTGTAATCATTTAGGTGCTTAGGCCCTAACCAGTTAGTAGCAGAAAGTAGTTGTTTTTGTTAATTCATTTTTGGTGCTTCCAGTTTTATGCTGAATATATATTGTCACGTGCTTCGGGGCGTCACGAAAGGAAGAAGAGGTTGGAGATAAGAAGGAACAGAAGCCACAGGTGTGTGCTGGGGCACCGCATATATCGAGGACATTGTGAAATTGCGCAAGATTGTAAGCCCTCCAATGTCCAAGGAAGATAAAGTGGAGCGCTTGCTCAGAGGTATTGCTATAGATGTCTATAATTTTCTTATCAGCAAAGACAATTTGAACTCTACAGCTGACTTTATCAGGCACTGCCGCACTTTCGAAACCTTGAAGTTGCGCCGCATCACTCCTAAATTTGGGCAACTGGCCAACGTCACATCTGTTGCGAGCGTCGATGTCAGTGCTCCGGAGTCCATGGCTGAACTGATACGCCGGATCGTGCGGGAAGAATTGCTGCGTGACAAAGATTTTGCGTGCCGGGACGAACACCAGCATGAACATTGCGCGCAGCAAGCAGAACCCGCGACCCATCAACTTCCTGGACTCCGGTTTTAAATGCGTCACGCTTTAGCGAAAGCAGACAGCATAACGATTTAAGCTCTTCTCAGCCACGGATGGGCCAAAAAACCACCTACACACGCCAGGTGTTTCGTCAGCAACGCCGTCCCGATTACCACCAACCAGAACGACCCGCATTTACTCGGACCAGTGGCGCCAACAGCCTGTGTGTTGTAGCTGTGGCATGAACGGACACATCTCCCGGTATTGTCATCGGCGGGGCCTGCTACTACAAGATTATCGCCCGCTGTCCAACGCTTCTGATCATTTCGACACTGAGTTTTATCCGACATATCCGACACCGACTCTGGATACATACGGCCCGGCACAGATGCGAAGCGGATCGCCTGCTTCGGACCGCAGCTTGACGCCGCCAACCCAAAGACAGCGACGTTCACCGTCTCCTTGGCGCAGTTCTCCTTCGGGAAACAAGAAGGCGCGGCCGATGGGGGTGAGGTCGTCGGAAAATCAACGTTCCCAATACCTCTGCCTGTGTTTATGTTGAAGAACAAACTCGAAGTATCCACTGACGGCATCCACACCATGGCACTAATTGATACTGGAGCAACAGTCTCTGTTATGAGTTTAGCATTCAAGATTCGATTAGTACATAAAGTGATGTTTAGCATGAATCAAGCTGTGGTATTCCGTGGTGTTGGCGGTGAATCATTGGTGCCTTTCGGTCTGTGCTGCGCGAAAGTTGTGATTGGTAGCCAAGCATTTCGAACTGAATTCACAGAGTTGCCTCGTTCCAAGCATGAAGTAATTCTAGGTATATATTTTTTGCAACGGTGTGGTGCAACGTTACTGCTGTAGTGGACAGACCTCGCTTATTGCTGCATTGATGTCAGCTCTTGTAGAAACCTCGTCCCCTGATTTAGGAGCGTTTTCTGTGTCTGAAATACAGTTGTACCTGCGATGTCCAGAGAATTCATTCGTTATTTTACCTACGAACTTGTGCGAGGATTTCGACGTCGTAGTGGAACCTACAACACTGGCCTGTGCAAAGAAGAGTGTCTTGGTGCCTCGTTCCATAGTTTCAGTCACCAGAGGCCACACCTTGCTGTGTACTGTAAACTGTTCAGACGAGCCAGCCGTGTTGCCTCGTCGCATGAGGCTCGCTCAATACGAGGAAGGTGTGTCGAATTACGTGGAGGCACTAAGTAACCATGCTCCTGAAAAGAAAACATCCCATTCTGCAGAGTCTCGAATTCAGTCAATAATAAACACATCTTTGGGAGCACCGGAGCACCGAATTTTGACTCACCTGCTTTCCAAGCATGTTTCCGTTTTCGACTTCGCCAGAGATCATCAGCCACAGATTCCAAATTCTCGCATCCATCATTCGATTGACACTGAAATTTCTCGTCCGATAAGACAGAAGCTCTATCGTGTGTCTCAGACCGAACGTCAGCTTATTGACGAACAAGTTCATGACATGCTCCAACGTGGCGTTATCCAGAAATCTTCAAGTCCTTGGGCGGCTCCAGTTATTCTCGTTAAAACGAAAGACAACACATGGCGTTTCTGTGTGGACTATCGTCGCTTTAAAGCCGTCACCAAAAAAGATGTATAACTGCTTCCACGTATTGACGATGCAATCGACTGCCTTCATTCGTCGTCATACTTCTCTTCGCTAGACTTGCGAACGAGGTACTGGCAGATACCGATGAACCCAAGCGACGAAGAAAAGACGGCATTTGTGACACCCGATGGTCTGTATGAGTTCAACATAATCCCCTTTGGATTGTGCAATGCGCCTGCCACGTTCGAACGATTCATCGACACCCATTCTGCGCCGACTCAAGGGCAAAATTTGTGCTATTTGGACGACGTTGGGGATCCTCGGCAAGACCTTTCAGGAGCCCAAGAGCCGCCTCGCCATCGTTCTTGGTTGCATTGAAAGAGCAGGCCTCGTCCTCAACTCTAAGTGCCACTTTGGCGAACGCCAAACAATTGTTCTTGGTCACTTGGTCGATAAGGATGGTGTTCGGCCGGATCCTCAGACATTGCGGCTATAACAGGCTTTACAGCACTGAAATCAGTGAAGCAGCTTCGGAGCTTTTTAGGACTGTGTTCCTATTTTCGTCGTTTTGTGCCCAGATTCGCTGACATCGCATACCCGCTCACGTGCCTTCTGCACAAAGATTCACTGTCCAATTGGAATAGTGACTGCGACTCTGCCTTCCACCCTCAAATTCCTTCTGACATCAGGATCGACCTATCCTACATCACTTCTGTCCTGCCCCCATTGAAGTTCACACCGATGCTAGTGGCATGGACGGTGGCGCTGTGCTCATCCAGCGACATGGCACTGATCAGCACGTGACACCTTATGCTAGTCGTTCGTTGAGCAAGGTGGAGCATAACTACATCGTTACAGACCAAGAGTGCCTCGCAGTGGTTTTCGCGGGGCAACGATTTCTTTCCTACCTATATGGCAATGTTTTTACCACCGTCACTGACCACCATTCGCTCTGTTGGCTCGTAATCTTCGTGACCCTTGCGGCCGGCTCGCTCGATGGGCATTGCGGTTGCAAGAGTTTAACTTCACTGTGGCAAACAAAAGCAGCCGTCAACATGCTGACGCTGCCTGTCTGTCACGCTTGCCGCTTTCGTCAACTGGTAGTGATAATGACAACTTTGATGACTACCTGGCGCCTATCTCGGAAACGTTTCCTGACCCTCAGCTGTTCCAGACAGAACAATGCAACGATCAAACTTTGGCACCGCTCTTCTCTGTCGCTCATCATTCAAGAGATGCGCGTTTCTGCGTTCTTGCTGGCCTGATTTGCGAGAAGAATTTCAACCCCGGAGGTGCACGCTTTCTTCTCGTCGTGCCAGAAAACCTCCGTATTCACGTTCTTGAAATGATGCACGACGATGCCACGTCGGGCCACTTGCGTGTCGTCCGGACCCTTCATCGCACACAGGAACGCTTTTACTGGCCGAAAATGCGTTAAGCCATTCAGCGCTATGTACCCAGTTGTGTCAAGTGCGAACCATACAAAATCCCTACTCCTTGTCCTCCGGGACCGCTGCACCCTATTCCGCCTCCGACCGCACCCTTTAAGTAGGTGGGCATCGCTCTCTTGAGTCCTTTTCCGCGATCTTCGAACGGTAACCGGTGGATACTGGTATGTGTTGACCATCTCACTCGATATTCAGAAAGAGCCGCAATACCCTCAGCCACTGCTTAGGAAGTATCCCTATTTCTTCTGCGATTTCTCGTCCTGCGCCATGGCCCTCATTGAGTTCTGATCAGTGACCGTGGGCGCCAATTTATAGCTGAAGTTATCGAAGAGCTTCTTTGTCTATGCACCTGCGATTACCATCATACAACGCCGTATCACCCGCAATCGAATGGAATTGTTGAGCGGGCCTCTGACCACTATGTTGGCGATGTACGTGGACTCTGATCACAAGAACTGGGATTACATTCTCTCTTTCATTACGTACGCGTATCACATTGCCCAGCATGAGACGACGGGCTACAGTCCAATTTACCTCCTGTATGCTCGAGTTCCCCGCAGTTTTTTGGATACCATCCTTCCTTTGTCCCTCCACAACGAGCCTTCTATCGCCACCACTTTATGTCGAGCCGAAGAAGCTCGCCGCGTTGCCCGCCTCCGCATCCTGGACTCACAGGAACGTTCGAAGGAGCATTATGACAACCGACGCCCACATGTTTCTTATGTGCCCGGTGACTTAGTGTTGCTGTGGACGCCGCTGTGCAAGCGTGGTTTAGCCCAGAAGCTGCATGTTTCGCTATAGCGGCCCGTTTGTCGTTTTGGAGCGGCTGAGTGACGTGAACTATGTAATTTCACGCCGCACCGAAAGTGGCCGATGCTCACGCCGGACCCAGGTGGTGCATGTAGCTCGGCTAAAAAGGTTCCAACCCCGACGTCTTCCTTAAACTGCTTGCCCGGGGGCTTCGTCTGCGAGGGGGGAAGTATCACGTGCTTCAGGGCGTCAGCAAAGGAAGAGGAGGCTGGAGAGAAGAAGAAACGGAAGCCACAGTGGTGTGTGCTGGTGTTCCTTGGGAGGCTCGCTGCGCTTTAGACGACAAATAAACACCCCCATTACATACTGAGCACGTAACAATATTATGCTTTAAATATATGCTCTGTTACCATCATCTTCAAGCATGCCTCCTGATCTTCCATGTCGAACTACACGACTGATATGTATTGTGGTGTTTGTTGAAGATAAAATCTTTGACACTGAATGGCACTGTGCTCCTTGCTGAAAGTGCAAAAAGGGCCACTTTATGTATTTGTCATACTGTTAAAAGATTAGGACACAGAAGAACAGTTCAACTGTCATGGAGAAAACTATTTAATCATTCCCTAGTTGTAATAAACATATTTATGTATAATGTCTGAGTGCGTTCTCATGAGAAAGCAACACAGTTCCTGCTCATTGATGCAATAGTGCTGTGTTAACACAAGTGTGCAGGTGTACTGAAAGCAGTTTGTGACACCTTTCAAAGCTAACTTGTTATCGACACAGTGTGGCTTATTTAGCACTTAGCAGGATGCAGCAGAATGTGCGGCTGGGTGTAAATGTTGAAAATGCTTTGCTGTAAAGAGAACAAGCAATCTGATATCAGGTGCAATCGACACACGGCAATAACAGCTTGTGCCAGATGATGTGCCTTTAACCTTGTATTTAGCAGTGCGAAAATAGAGCATTAGAAAAGTGACAAATGGAAGCATTGGACGTCTAGTATCAAAGAAACCCCGCTGCGCGCCCCTCAAAGTGATGTTGAAAATCCTCCAAGGAAAGCTGCAGCAGTATTTGGATCGGGAGCTTCCGGACGTGCAAGCTGGGTTTCGCAAGGGCAGAGGAACTAGAGACCAAATTGCCAACCTTGGCTGGATCATGGAAAAAGCAAGAGAGTTCCAGAAACCCATCTACTTCTGCTTTATTGATTATGCGAAAGCGCTTGACTGCGTAGATCACAGCAGATTGTGGCAAGCTCTTCAAGAGATGGGAGTTCCAATTCACCTCATCTGTCTCCTCAGGAACCTGTATGAAGGACAAGAGGCCACAGTCAGAACTGGGCATGGTCTTACTGATTGGTTTCCGATTGAGAAAGGAGTGAGGCAAGGCTGCATGCTGTCGCCCTGCCTATTTAACCTATATGCAGAGTGCATGATGAGGAAGGCCGGTCTGGACAAGTCTTCAGCTGGAGTGAAGATTGCTGGAAAACGTATCAACCTTAGATATGCGGATGATACCACTTTAATGGCAGAAAGTGAAGTGGAACTTAAGAGACTTCTGATGCGCGTACAAGAAGAGAGTGAGAAGTTTGGGCTTAAACTGAACATTAAAAAGGCAAAGATCATGGCGTCTTGCCCTATCAAGTCCTGGAGCATCAATGGACAAGAAGTGGAAGCTGTGACAGATTTTCTCTTCTTGGGCTCCAAGATTACCTCGGAAGGAGACTGTAGCCATGAAATTAGGAGACGCCTGCTTCTGGGAAAGAGAGCAATGGTTAGCCTTGACCGCCTAGTAAAGAGCAGAGACATTAGTCTGCCAACCAAGATCCGTATAACTCGTGCTATGGTCTTTCCAGTTGTTATGTATGGATGCGAGAGTTGGACTGTGAGAAAGGCTGACCGCCGAAGAATTGACGCCTTTGAATTTTGGTTGGCGAAGACTCTTGAGAGTTCCTTGGACTGCCAGAAGATCAAATCAGTCGATATTGTCGACCATAAGCCCTGACTGCTCATTGGAGGGTCAAATTCTAAAGTTAAAGCTCATCTACTTTGGTCATCTGATGAGAAGAGAGGAGTCGCTGGAGAAAGATTTGATGTTGGTAAAGCTTGAGGGTCGCCGGAGAAGGGGTAGGCAGCGAACGCGATGGTTAGATGGCATCCTCGAGGCACTGCAGATGAAGTTATGTGATGTTAGGAAGATAGTGAGAGACCGGAAAGCGTGGCGTGACATGGTCTATAGGGTCACGAAGAGTCGGACACGACTGAACGACTGAACTGAACTGAACTGATCAAAGAAAAACAAGATTTGAGGGGAAGCCTCAGTTTGCAAGAAAACATTTCAACAAGAGCACTTCTCTTCGTCCAGGTGAAGACTGATCCTCTTGTTGAAATGTTTGCTTGTAAACTGAGGCTCATGCTCCCCCTATGTTTGGTTTTCTTTGATATTGTGTATACATCTTCCCCTCATTCTGGTGAGTGCTTATGCACACTTGCATACTCCTGTGCACTGCATATGCAGAAAATCTCTCATGAAGCTGTGGAATTAAGTAAACACTAGCTGCTGTCAAGAAAGCCATCTACTTTAATAGTGTGTCATCAAACATGAAAAACTAATGAGCATGTTGGCTTGCTCGTACAGCTGATAAAGCTCCTCTTGACAACTGTTTTATGAGACAGCCTTTAGAGCAGCTGGAAATAATTTCATGTAATTAATTGCCGGGTGTCCAAGAAAGCACACTCTACATATATGCAAAGAATGTTGTGTGCATCAGTTTTGTATGGCCAATCTGCATTCATTTTCACTTATTCACGGGGGTTATTCATGCTGCAGTTGACGAGCTGATGTGTGGATATATCTGCAAAATCATTCATTTGGTTTATTGATATTTTTAATGTGCAATTTTTACTTCACTTATACTTCAGCTTATATCACATGTGTGGAATATCCTAGAATAAACTTGATTGTGGCAAGACGTATGAATGGCCATTAGGAGTTTGAGTTCAAAAGATGAGCATCTAAGCTGCATTTTGAGCACAGATAAGCTGTTGTGAATATCTTTTTGAGTTAATTTAACGACCCCTTGTTTGATTATTATAGTAATTAAGCTAATTCTGGATTCAATGTGTGTATGTATATGTATGTAAACTACATTCACTGCTCCTTTGGTAATTGGCGACATATGATACGCATGTGGGTACTTGACCAAATGAGTGCCCTGAAGCGGGCTTTGTCCCTGGTGAATTACCGTTTATTTGAGAATACATTAAAAAAAAGAGTTGTCGCGGCTCGATCAGTTCACCGCGCGTAGTCATCACAGGCCTGTTTCCGATAAAACCATACAGATTCAGGGATCTTATCCAAGTGTGATAAGCTGCAACGCGGAATGTGACGGCTGCATATAGGGGGTATTCACTGAGACGCCGTTCGCGGTGCATTGTGGGTAATTGAGGCGCAGTCGGCCATTTTTGTGGCAGGTCTCTTCGCATCGCGCACACTTTGCCGATAAATCGAACTGTCCTTCGTGATACCGATTGAGTTTTCGTAACTGTGCTGGCATGAGGCAGTGACAGAGCAAACGGATGCGCACGAACAGCTAAGCCAACCGCCGCCCGGTACTAGTACTTGCTAGTACTAGTCAGAACAGGACGCAAAGATGCCGTCGGCTGCATACTTACGTCAGCTGTGACGTCAGGTGACGATCACGCAACGGGCCCATTTCTTGTAACGTGCGCCACCCACGATCAAGCACAGTGTCATGCGCTGCGTGGCCTCCAGATCTTGAGGCACCTGCTTGACGCGGCGATCGTCGCCGCCGATCGTCAGCCGATCGTCGTAGACTGCTCATAGACGTTCTTAGCAGAACGAGGTTAAAAAGCGCTATCATCAAGCTGTCACAACTAATAGTTGTTCATATGTGCGCTGATATCGACTTGTATGCGACGCGAGCAGTTGAGCTGCGTAGTACATATTGTTTTCTGGTACTTATCCGTAGGAGTTCCGTGTCTGTAGAACAGTTGACACCAGGAAAGAAATTGTACAGCACAAAATGACGAGGATATATATAAATTGTTGACGGCACTTTCAGTGCGTTCCGTGGAGATTGGAAATGCATTGATGTTCTGGCGCCGATCGCTATAGAGCACAAAGGAAATACATGAAACTATAGGTCTCTTCGATTTGGCTGCACCAGCTGCACTATTTCAAGCAGTGCAGTACCGCCGTCCTCGTTTTTCCGGTGCTGCGCGCGCCGCCTGCACTTCTCTCCTCGTTTTGTGAAGGTGCAGGGCTAGTCTGCACGAGTTCTCGCCCATCCTGCACTCGATCCAGAGGAGGTGCAGAAAGAAGTGCAGCATGGCGTACGTGCCGCTCGGCCAAGAGCAGACGACACTGCGCATCGTTCGGCAGAGCTTTGTAAAGTCCGTCTCCTTCAGAACCCGGACGGTTCGATGCAACGGATTCGCGAATGGTTGCGTATACAGGATAGCTGGGCTGCATGCTGGTGATTAGCATTTTGTTGATGGAGGAGCGGTATTTTATGTTGTGGCCACATATATGTACGTGGCCGTGCGATACGTCACCTTCGCGCGCGTTGTCCTATGTAGTATATATATATATATATATATATATATATATATATATATATATATATATATATATATATATATATATATATATATATATATATATATATATATATATATATATATATATATATATATATATGTATATATATATATCTTTTTTTACCATGTTGTGACCTAAGAAGACGGGTAGCTGCGAACAGAAATCAGTTGCGATCGATCGAGTTTCTGTCGTGCCAAGTGTGTGTGCCACACGATAGCGTGCGCAGCGACTCTGCGACATCAAACTTGTCGTCCACGGAGTACATCGACGTTTGAGAGCGCGCAATGAGGCACGTGCGTCTTTTCAGCAGCCAGCGCGCTTTTTGACAGAATTCCGCGGAAACCAATCTTGCGTCTCTTTAGGCAGTCTTAAACAAATACTCGTCAACTGCTTACAATGTTAATTCTCTCGAACCCAGGCGCATGAATGGCATCTTCGCAGTCGCGCGTACGTTGCTCAATTGGTCACAGTGAACGTCACTGTTAGTCGGCGTCACTTGTAGGCCTACGACAGCTGGCTTCGAAATTGGGCGTGATCATGTTACAGTACGCGATACACGATGCGCGCACGTGTCTGCTAGGTTGCAGAGTCCTACACTGGCGTACTCTTTTTGGCAGCTGCCGCCTCACGACAGTGTCGGAACTGGCACTGCACGCTCACGTGACCGCCTGGCACTGCTGCAGCACTTTTCAGAACTAGTGCAGCCAGTGCAAGCCAAATCGAAGAGACCTTCTGTGCCACTGTGCTGACACGCACTGCGGAACCCTGCTGAATGGGTTTTCTGTTTGTTGTTTTCTTTTCTCGCGGTGCTACGAGGGCTCGTGCTAGCGGGTTTCCATAGCGTGAGCGAGGGGCGTTTGCTACTGGACCTGTTTGGCGTTTTGCATGGTTTCGCCGCCAGATGCCGCACGGATTGCTGGAATCAAAAAATTCTCCGTCGGCGTCGACCGTCTGGAGCTACCCAGCCTAAGAAAATTGTGAGATTGTCTCTACAAGGCTAAACGTCACAGAGCTTTAATAGCTGAATATCAGCAAAAATTGTCCAGTCGCATCTGTGTCGATCGTTTGAACCCTTGCAGCCTCGAAAGATCACAGGCGTGCATCAGTAGGTGGTAGGAAGCAGGTGACAAGCACCGCGGTACCATAAACAACCCCTTTGTAGTATCGCAGCATAAAAATATTGTCAGGATTTATTCATGGCTTGAACCTAGTGACACAATCGAAAGCTGTGGTAAGCATGGTTATGCACGGTTTGATGGTTTGAATTAGGGTACCTTCAAGCTTCGCCTTGGGAGTAACAGCGAGAACCGCATTAAAACGTAACGCGTTGTGAATTAGGGATTTTTATGTTTCCTTATGTAAGGTATTGGGGAAAGGAAGACAAAGTACACTTTAGGTTGGACAGCATGGAGATGGTGGACACCTACACTTAATCAGGTCAGTCACACCACTGGCACCCGGACAGAGTGTCCTTCGCTGATACATGGAATAGTGAAGCTTGTGTGTCGTGAGGTGTCGCCACTGCATCCCTCAGCTATAAGAGAGGGAGAATAAAGTCAGTGAGTCTTCTTCGCGTGGAGCGGCGTGTTTATGCTAGTGAATGCGATATGTGGGCTGCGGGCGCACGCTGTAAGGTCGTCAACAGTGCATGTTTGCTCGTGTTTTTTATGTGTGTATGTTTGTGTCTTTCCTGCCGTTTCTGGGGCCCAGCCCGCGAAATGCGCGAACGGAGCGGCACCCGTACCCAGGGGGGGGGGAGGGGAGGGGGGACCTTTTTTTGTTTTCGGTAATGGTGTGAAGTGTTCCAGAGTGTGCGCGTTCTCTGTTTTAGACCTTTCTCGGGGGACGGGGGTCTCGCACACTGAATAGTACTCAGCCGCTCTATGTTTGGCCGGTTATGTAATGCGCGAGACTCCAAACGCTGTCGAGCCCTTCAGTTGCCCGTGCGGTATCTCTACGTTTGTTTTTTGTGTGTGTTTGTGTGTGTAACGGGCAGTCGTAAATCTCGTGCGCATCCGCGGGAGAAGTATACTGCCAAAAAAATCCGTACATTATGCCTAGAGACCCACAAAAAAAGACAGCGAACATGAAGCACACAATCCTGTGGATACCGGCACACGAGGGAATCGACGGCAACGAGGCTGCCGACAGGATAGCCCGAGGGCATACTTTCTGGGCATCTACACCCGCTCCCCCAGAGCCTTCAACCCCTCTCACATGCAAGGAACTAATACAATACTTCAAATTAGAACGAAAACGATACGCAGAACCACACAAAGGCCTCAGCAGACAGGAGGCAGTACCTGGAAGAACATACAGGCTAGGACATTCCCAGACCTAGCAGATTACCACAAAATCTGGCCCGAAAAACTCAAAAATAACGCATGCACTGCATGCGATGAAGTCACGGACATCCTTCATATAATATGGAGCTGAAAAGAGCAATTAGAGAAATATTAAAATCGAGCACACAGCCAAGAGGAGTGGGAGGCAGAGCTAGCCCACTCGGGTCCTCTCTGAGCAGCGCAGCCTGCTCACCAGGGCGCGGAAGGCAGCCCATGCCAATGGTATCCTGGACTGAGGAAACTGTTGTAGCGGCGTGTGCCGCAGATGTACACGGACTGCCAAGCAACAAAGAAAATCCCCTTTATTTCAACATGCAGTCACTTATATACATAGAGCGACACTAGTGCCTCTGGCGGCCGGTGATAACAAACTCGAACCGAAACCAAATATACAACATATTCCCTTCCTTATAAAAACGGCTACATTGGTTAGTAATTTAGTAGTGGTAGTACGTTAGTGCTCGTGTACCGAATTATATTTACAATAACGACAACGTGCTTGTCCTAGCACTCAGTACAAAAGTATATAGAAAACAAAACAAACAAAACAAGATACACTTCAATAATGTCCACATCTTTCAAACTCAACAACATTCGTGCGGAGAGTGACAAATTCATGTTCACTGCAGCACAACGAGTCCTTCTGCACTTAGTGTCCATAGCGGTCTGGGGGTCGCCTGTTCCTTGGTGGCTGTACCCTACGCTGTGGTCCCGATGCTTCAGAGAACCCACTGGCTGCAGGCGAAGTCTCTTCTGGTTCACAGCAGGTCACTGGTGGCATAGGTTGCTGCTTAGCAGCAGCCACAGCTGAAGACCCGGTTGGCGCTTCTGAAACGGGTCCGTCCGTGGTAGGCGGTGAGCTGCTTTCCGTAGCGGTATCATTTGTACCATTCCTTTCACCCCACCCACAAAGGGATGCAGAAGCTTGTGGCATCCTGGACAATTTTGAAGCGTTCCACGTTTTTCCATCATCAAGGTGAAAGGACGATTGCCCCTGCTTTCTTATCACTTTCCTTGGCCTGCTAAAAGCGAAGTCACCTTTAAATGCAGTTGTAGGTCTCCGTACCCGTACAAGGTCACCAACATCCACTTTGGTTTCCCTTGCGGCCCTGCGAGCGTCTGTGTAGAGTTTACTGGATTGTTGCTTTTGCTTCACCCGCTCGCGTAGGCGGTGGAGCTCTGCACTAGGGTCAGTCGAAAATATGGCTAACGGGTACCCAACCACATCAAGTCGAGTTCTTGGCAAACGTCCATGCAGGAGAAGTGCTGGGGCAACTGCAGTTGTGGCATGTGGCGTGCAACGGTAAACGCCCAAGTATTCTGTTACCGTCTGGCGTAAGGGACGCTGCTCGAGTGTAGCTACTTGAACAAAACTTTTAAAAACTCTGTTAAACCATTCTACCTGACCGTTTGCTTGGGGGTAGTATACGGACGAATGCCGCAAGCGGATGCCGCGATCCTGCAGAAAAGCTTGGAACTCTCGAGATGAAAACTGTGGTCCGTTATCGCAAACGATTTCTTCTGGGTAACCTTCACGTGCGAACACTGACACCAAGAAGCTTGTGACTGTGCGTGTTGTGGCTTGGTTGCAAAAATATACCTCGGGCCACTTAGAAAAGTAGTCGACCAGCGTGATTGCATATCGGCAATCGTGTGGCGCTCGCTCAAATGGGCCAACAATGTCCATTCCCAGCTTTAGCCACGGTTCCTTTGGTAAGGGGACCGTGTTCAACGGTGCAGCCCTAACCTTCGAGCTTTTGTCCGCTGCCTGACATATACTACATGTTTGGATAGCTAGCTCGACTTGCCTGTCCATGGCTGGCCACCAAAATTTTTCTCGCAGACGTGCTTTCGTTCGTACAATTCCAGGGTGGGCCTCATGAGCAGCGGTAATTATCCGCGGTGTAAGTGATGCGGGGACCACAAGGCGTTCGCCACGCAAAATCAAATTGTCCACCACTGAAAGCTCATCGCGAAGTTTGAAGAAAGGTTGAAGCTCACCCGACAAGGATTTGTGCGTAGGCCACGACGATTCAATGTAAGCCTTGATTTGTTGCAGTGTGCCGTCTTCCGACTGGGCCTGTTCAAACTCTTCCCTGGTAATGCAAGAAGATACAAAGGCAACTGATACAGTTTCATCTGGTAAAGTCTCTTCTTCCTGAGGAGATGACGCAGGGAGACGAGAAAGCGCATCTGCTACTCGATTTTGCGAACCCTTCCGGTACTTTACTGTATAGTTGTACTGCAGTAGGCGCTCCGCCCACCGTGCTATTCGCAAAGGACGCCTTCCTGGCCCTTGGGTAGAAAGCAATGCGACCAAGGCTTGGTGGTCAGTAAGCAATGTGAAATGGCGTCCCCACAAGTAGACATGCCACTTCTCGCACGCCCAAACACACGCAAGTACTTCACGTTCTCCTACTGAATATCTCCTCTCTGCGGATGAAAGTGCTCGAGAAGCAAAGGCAACTGTGTGCAGTTCCTCTCCATCCACCTGTTGGAGAACCGCTCCAAGCCCACAGTCAGAAGCGTCAGTGGAAACTACAACGGGAAGGGATGCATCGAACATCCGCAGGACTGTGCTGGACGCAAGTGCCTCTTTGATCTTTCGAAAACTGGAGTCTACCTCGCCAGACCAAACAAATGGTTGCCCTTTTCGAAGAAGAACACGCATCGGTTCAACCATCTCGGCAAAGTTGGGAACGAACCTAGAGTAGTATTCGACCAGTCCAAGGAACGATCGAAGGCTGGCTGCATCGGTGGGTGCCGGGGTATCCTTGATGGAAGCAACCTTTTCCTCCAGTGGAACAATACCACTTGCTGTGATCCTGTGACCCAAAAATGAAAGTTCCTGCGTATCGAAGATACATTTCCTGTTCAGCCTGACTCCTGCCTCTTTAATGCGTCTAAGTGCTGATGCAAGGTTATCTATGTGCTCCTGCCGGCCCCGCCCGAAGACTATAATATCATCTATATAGAAAAGCACGCCCTTACATCCCTGCAGGACTTTGGACATCATACTCTGAAATGCAGAGGGCGCGGAAGCCAGCCTGAAGCACACTCTTTTAAAACGAAAGAGGCCTTCGTGAGTAAGAAATGCGGTCAAATCGCGACTCCCAGGGTGAAGCATGACCTGGTGGTAAGCTGATGCGAGGTCTAGCTTAGAAAAATTTGTTGCCCCCACTAGACTATGCAATAGCTCTTCTGTGTGAGGAAGGGGAAAGCTGTCTGCTACGACAGCTTTGTTTGCTTGTCTAAGGTCTTTTTAACGACCACAATGGGTGACACCCATTCAGATGCCTCCACCCTCTCTATCACGTCCATATTTTCCAATTGACGGAGCCCTTCCGAGACCAATGGTCGCAGTGAGAGCGGAAGGCGCCGAAGTTTTGATTGGAATGGCTGCACTGTGGATAGCGTTTTGACGTGGTGCACAAAATTTTTGCGAGGCCAAGGCCTGGATCGAAAAGAGATCCGAACTCTTCAACTAATTCCTTTGGGAGGTTAATTTCCTGCACGGCTTTTGTCGGCTCAGAGCGCTGTTCCCTTCGAGAATTAGACGTTAGCGTCGTTTCAAGGCATTGAAGAGATGACCCATCAATCTGTAGCCCGAGCGCCTTGATGGCATCGATACCCAAGAGTGAGGTGCCTTGTTCTACAACATAGAAAAGAAGACTTGTTGTGTCAGCTTTGTATGTAACGTCAGCGAAGAAACAGCCACGAACCGGAATTGGCTGTTTTGAATAGTCTAGTAACCGAATTGTTGGGGCAAAAAGTACGTGGTCTCCAAAATGCTGCTTGAAAAGGTCCTGTGTAACAATGGAAACAGATGACCCAGAATCTACAAGGAAAGTTATGTCCGTGCGGCCAATCGAAACTGTGACGTAAACTGCGGAGCGAGCGGCCGTCGTCACAGCCAGAATGCTCAAAACTTCCTCGCTAGAAGAATTTTGGCTGTCTACCTCACGAACCGGAGCGGAGCCTCGTTTCTTGCAAACAGAGCGGAAGTGACCCATAACACCGCAATGGTGACAACGCTTGCTTTTGGCTGGACAGCGAAATGATGCCGCACTGTGCTGAGATGAACCGCAGCGATAACAACGCGATTGGCGGCTGTGTGACTGCTTCGAGCTCTCGTCGGAATATGGTGTGCGCGTAGGCGTATTTCCACGAGTATTTATACGTCCAACAACTTCAGAAGGAAATTCTTGCAGATCATTGTACGCCTGCTCAAACTGCCTTGCCAGGAGTACCGCTCTAGCGAACGAGAGAGACGATCCTTCAAGAAGAAAACGTTCGCGCAAGCTCCGAGACGAATTACCCGCAACGAACTGGTCACGCAGCGAATCTTCCTCAACAGGAAACGAGCATGTAGCAGAAAGCTCCCGTAATGCAGTGATGTACTCATTCACTGATTCACCAACTTGTTGGACCCGCCTACTAAAACGATGCCGTTCGGCAACAACATTGCTTGTTGCCGAAAAATGAGCATGCAGAGCCGTATCTGCCTTTATATGTCCAGCTTTTTATGAAGTTACCAAGTGGTGCCATTCCGGGTTTTGAAACATTAGGGCTATGCAACTGTGGTCGCTGTGGTGGTGCGGCGATTGTGATGCTGATCTAGCTGAAGAACGGAGATTGAGAAAAATAAGAGATTGTTTTTGCCAGAAGGTGAACAAGATTTCGTTCTTTGTTCATTATGGGGCTGGATGTGCGCGGTGATTGTTTCTTCCGTTGACCACAGTCATTGTTTCATTCACCCCCTCAAGAGCCTCTTACCGTGAAAGGAATTTGAGCCAACGCTGGTACAATTCGTTCAGTGAGATAACCTATAGCGATCATTGCGCAGCCTCTCTTACCCATGCGAGTGCAAAATTAGCGAGTGGGATGTCTGTCCATTCATCGTTTATTGAGGTTTCCCTGCGTTTCTCATAGCCAGCAGCGGTAGCAAACTGTTGTTTGGACTATGTGCGGGACTCCATCACTGCTTCGCAAAAACAGTCGGTATGGGCGCCTGCTTTAAAAAGCGTAGAACTTATATAAAACAAGCCCATGAGCGTTATACTAAAGCTTTAGTATAGGCGCATTTAGGCCGACATTAAGCGGCTTGTGCAAACTGAAATCCGTGTCCAAAAATAAAAAAGACCAAAAGCTGGGTCGATCGACTTCACATGATTGTCATCTGTTCTGTTGCCGGCGAGTCTGTCGGATTCTTGCAGTCTAACACCTTTTCTCTATGGCTTGGCGCTCTCGGAGTGAGAGAGCAATTTTTGTAGTGCTTCTCGGTCTGAAGTCCAACCAGCACTGCGCATAAGGAGGTTATTCGACTGTCCCCCGTGCCCTCAAAGAGGAAGAAGGGAGTTGAGGGGAAAATTTATATATATATATATATATATATATATATATATATATATATATATATATATATATATATATATATCTTACCTTTTTCTTTCTCCTTTTTTTTCCTCCTTCCGTCCTATTGTCCTCCAACTCTCTCCTTCTCACCCTCCTACATCTCCATCATACTCAACGGGAAGCCCAAAGCAGTGGGCCTTCCCTCACCTCGCCTCGCCCTAATTCCTCCATCAAAAGTCTCCCGCGAAACCCCGAGGCTCAGAACCATCAACAAATCAGGAAGAAAAAGGGACGGTGGGAAACGGAGGGGAGGGGGCGTAGACGAGTGGAGGGGGGAGGGCCGTGGACGAGGGGAAGGGGGAGGGGAAAAGCACCTGGGAACAAAATCAAGGGGTGGGAGGACTCTAATCTAATCTGTATCAAGATTTCACAGGTACCCAAGCCATCCACCAACCATCTCCGCAAGGAACACCCTGACAATACAAGCCGGTATCACCTGCCCCCTCCACACAGCAAAAGCTTGGCCTCTTCGACGACCCTGCTCCGACCCTTAATAAACAAATGTTATCAGCAAGAAGCATGTACAATGCGCCACAACCGCAGTGAAGGCATCTAATGAAATAAATCCGCTATGACTTGCCCGTTCCCGTGGCGGCGGCTGAGCTGGATAGTAGATTTAAATTTTTTTTCTCTCTTTCTTTAAATTTTTCATTGGAGCAATCCCTATTCATTTTTCTTACTATTGGTTTAAGCCCGTCATACCTAGTGGCATGGGCAGAGGCAAATTATTTTATTTTTTTTGGGGGGGGAGGGGGGTAGCCTCACCATAATATATGTCCCCCGTGCCTACTGTGTCACTTTATTCGAACTGGTTCACTTTATGAATTTTCTATTTTGGCTATCTCAGGCCCACGGTTCATTCATTTTTAATTGGATTTAGTTCGCGATGACGCTTTCTGTGCAGCCCCCCTCGACTTTTCTTTTTCAATTTATGTTGTGAGAGCCACAAACAAGGAAACTGTGTCATAGGTTGTGGGCAAGAAAGTTGCCTTTAACTGCGTCGGACGGACTGAAAAACATTTACAGGTATATCCTGTGGATCCAGTAACTATGATTTCAGGCTGTACTATAGGCAGCTAGATTACGCACGCCAACGTACGCTCTTCTCTCCCATTACGTCCTGCAGGTTGAAGCAGTATAAATACAATTTCTATCAGCTGTACATCTGTTAAAACAGGGACAATTCAATGGAACAGGTTTGCGGGCATAAAAAAACACATAGACATGTCACCATAGAAATATGCACCGCAACATTGAGATGGGGCCATTTTCGCCTAATTTCCACCAACAATGAAAACAGGTCGTTAACCTATTCATTTGCGCTTACGTAGAACGGTGGCGTTTTGAGGAAAATTCACCACACGGTCATAACAGAATGATTCGTGCAGTGAAGCATCCACAACATGTGACAGGGCCATTTGCGAAGAGCCACCACTGCTATTGCGGCATTCTGCAAAAAGCGCGGTGCACTGACGATTCTGGTCCACATAGGTTGTAATCAGAGTGGTTTTTATATGCATTGATGGACAATATACCCAAGTGTAAAAGTAAAAGGTAAGGCACAATGTACTCTGCGATGTCGATTAAGAATATCAAGTTGTCGAAATTTTCCGCAGCCATTACTGCGTCCCTAAAGGTCTACGCTGCTTTGAAGAGTTAACGCCATAAAGCAAACAAAATATATTTTTTCATTTTAGTTTCCTTGTCTGCCATGCATACAGACAAGAGTGATACTCCATTCTGGCAGATTGTAAACAAGCGGAAACGGAAAAACAAAACTGACTGCTCGGTCTCCAGTCGACAATGCCAATTTATTTGACAGCTATTAGTTATTGTGACCGAGTACATAACGAGCAACAAATATGTAACTTTAACTGTGGAGGCCAGCCACGAAAAAAAAAATTGCACGTGTACTATAATGCCTTCACAAAAGATGTTTATTGGAGTTGTCCCATGCCTTGGCCATGAACTATAGTTGAAGTTCGTCAAATGACATGGCGTGGTGGATTTCGCCCGTGCATCTCCCAACATACCAGACAATGTGTGCTCTCAAAGAAAGAGAACGATCCTTGTATTTCCCACATACTAATTTACGGCCTTCTGATAGCTTTAGATTAGCCGAGGCGTATTTGCGTTTATACCGCTTCATCCTCATGACAGACCAGGCAAAACAACGGCAAACGATTTTAGAGCTCGGACTTTCATTTCCACAAATTGCGTCAGGTGCGCAGGGAAGCCCAGCAAGCAAGATGGCTCTTGGATAAGTGTTCGACCCACCTAGTCGTGTAGGAGGTAAGTGAAATCTATGCCTACATGACAATATCTCCGCCCTATAGTATCAATGTTAATTGTTAAGCAATAGTGGTATATTGTCAGATAGTCTGACGAACATATTGATGGGAATAGCCTAGCCTCACACTGCATGCTTAAATATTGTTTTAAAGACTGTCCTGCACTCTATGCCATTTTTAAGACAGCCATAAAAACTTACATGCTGCGTTTTCTACGATGAATGACCGAAACCCAAAAGCATATAAACAGAGAACGTCCGGATATATTGATGTGGTTAAATCCTACGATACAATAAAAACGTCGTGCATACACAACATTCCGTTGAAAACCGTAATATCTTGAATATTTAGGGGTTGTTTAGAGTCGAAGCAGCACATTTTTGTCGCAGATTCATGTCCAGTGCTGTCAGAAAAACGGACACTCAAGAACTTCAGCAGTGCAGCCAAGTTATCCGTTCATTCACTCAGTAGAATCGAAACACTGCTATTAGAGCTGCTGGGAGGAAGAGACCCAGAAAAGGAAGATTTTGGCTATTCTTCTTAATGCCTTATCACCTCTCGTTCATTTATATCCTCCACCCAACATTTAAAGTTTCCTTCCACACTCAGTGCACTTGCTTTTTGTTTCTCCTTTCCGTGATCTTCCATGCCCCGATGACGTGGGCAGTGAGTTGGGGCAATCAGTCACTGTAGAGGAAGGAGCAAAGTCCTGCTCTTCCTTCAAAAGTCTTCACTGATGCTAAAAGCCTGTAGCCCCCTTTTCAACGTAGGCTTTTTTTTTTATGTCCTGCCGACTAAGCAGTAAGAACATCATTATTAAATGTTTAATTCCTTTTATTAAATACAGAACCCGAGGAAACACAGCCAAAGGGTTTTGCAAACACTTGATGATGACCGCTCACCTCGAAGAGAGATATTCAGCACCCAAGCAGCATTATACTTAACATTTTGTGCCTATAGCCTCCTGTAGACAGCTAATAAAAAAACGTTGAAGATGACTCGAAACTTGCGTTGGCATATAACATATATAAAGACAACATCGTGATGATGATAGTAGATATGATAACTGATAATTACGGTACACTTATTTATAACAATAAGGAGAGCAAACGCCGCATGAGAGAAGCGACGGCGTACCGACCAATCCGATCACTTGCAGGAGCACTGCAACGAACGCGCGCTAAGGAACACCACATGACAGGAGATACGGCCTAGCATCCAGTCGTACACTTGCACGAGTGCTTCAACGAATGCACGTCAAGGAACGGCACGCGAAAGAAGCGACAGCGTATGTCACACTTACAGGAGCATTGCAACGAACACGCACCAAGGAACGGAAATTTCCACCTTGCGACCTGAATCCTGGCAATGCTATCAAGAGCTGTACAAGGGACGCGCGATGTACCGTGCTCAGCATCAGAGCTCAGGCTTTTGCATTCAGTGTAGATTCTAATGATCTCTCGGTATTTGTCGTTTCAGATATCTAACTCATCAGCTGTCTACAGTGTTGCTAAGGTGCTATGACCTCACATGGTGTCATCATCGGCGAACCTTCCACGAGTACTGCTGGCGAGCGCCGAGAACGCGATCGGCTTTGCTTATGGCAACCTTACATGGGCTAGCAAGCATGCATTCCTGAAGCGGAATAATGTAGCCATAGGACGGATTAGAAAACTTTTTTGTAATTCTTGGGCTGGGCCGTGACTGATCGAATAAGTTGTGGTGTCACCAAACTGCATGAATAAATCCTTAATGCAATAACCAGTCTGTCCAGTGACATAAAACTACGACGTCGTCGTAGTCGGCATCGGTGGCCGTCAGGAAAGTTATGATGGAAGTAACGAATTATTACAATTGAGGAAAAAGCCGAATACTGTTCGGATCAACAACAAATGTTAGGGGGGGTCCCTTTAAGCTTAGGAGAGTACTGAGCTGAAAATATAATTATTGTAATTTGCGATTGGATAGAAATCAAACGTATATGCTTCGGATATTGAAATGGGCATGTTACCCGTAGGCAAAGAAAGCTCGTTGTTTCCAGATGAAAAAATGTATCCTTGTTGAATGTGCTGTGGTCTTTGACTAAGTGAAATGTCTTTTAGACAAGTGCGGGTGCACTCATGAGTAATTATCAGGGTTCTAATTATAAATTCAATAAAAGTATGAAATAAAAACGTCCGTGCAATGAGAAGTAAGCATTTGTTTGGGTGTTCAGTAGGATATGCGAACGGGACTACATGATGCGATCACGCTGTACTCTTAAAGGCGAAGTTTGATCGTCCCCCAAGTTCTTTGTCCAGATCCTAAGTCCTCAAAAAGCTGTTTTATTCATGGATCTTCTATCTACTGAGCAGTCGCAACCTTCGAAAAATTTCTAAGTTTGTCTACGCGCATTGCCTTCAACATTCAGTCTCTTTCAACGCTTCCACAGAGCTATCTCTGTCTTCGCGTTCAAGGTATACGCCGACATTGCACATTTAAACTGATTTCAAAGGCATCCTTTTTTCGGCACCCTTTGGACAGCATTTCTTACACTCACGTCACAGTCATTTCAATATTATAATTCTCGGACATTTTTCAGAAAAGTGTGACAAGGCCTTCAATGCTAAGGCAGGTGATGCAGTTACTTATCGGAGTGCTTCAACCACCCTCTGCTATCTTCTGTTCTCCACCAGGCATATGCTAATGACGTTGTTCTTATGACTTCGCTTCCATTAGGTGTGTTTTGGATGACACAGCTGTTATTGTTGCTACACGTATCCTCCGATGAGCGTCCAAAGGCAATGCACAAATAAGTCCCTCGACCTCCCCTTCCCTCCTCTTTCGAAATAGTGTTCACATAGATCATCGTATACACACCGTTACTTTCCGAGGCACACCTATACCGGTTTAATATTCGGTTGTTACACTCGAAGTCTATTCTGATACTTAACACCGCATGACCACCTCTTGCAGTTCAGATGAAGGGCATAACAAGCCCCTTATTTTCCCTACATTTCTTTGCGGATTCACTTTCCGCGGTTTCGTAGCAAGATGGAGCTGCTGGCTCTCAAGATGGCAAGGTTCACTCATGAGAACTTTTCCACCCATTGCACTGCCTTTCCTTTCATCCGATATTCTTCTTCCGGTTCTTACATATACTTCTCCCGTCCGGTGGTCTCGATCTCCAGGGGTGCATGCTCGCGAACTCCTCTTGTCTGACCAGCACATTCCCTTGTTAGCTCTTAGTGCCGCATATTTCCGTACATGGATGGCTGCGCCGGTGTTTACGATTCTCAGTGCTCGATTCCATTCTTTCTGTTCAGATGAACATCTATCGTAGCGTTCTCGTTTTCACCCTGCCGGCGCCCAGATGAAGTACGGCCGGTGCATTTATCATTCTTGTACTGTTTAGAAGTTTTCGCACGTGCGCTTTACTTCTACATGGCTGCGGATGTAGCCAGCCAGATTGTTTTTTTTTTTTCATTTTTACTGCTGGGGCCTACATCACTGTCTCAAAGGGAGCAGCGTGCGTGACTGTTGGTCCGTCAACCCATAACATAAATCTTGCCCATTTTACCTCCCTTCCTGCACAGAAAGCTAAGGCGCTTAGAGTTTGGCTATCTTAAAACCACTGCTGTACCTCTAGCGTATTTACTCGTCCTCTCCAGCTTTTCTTTGCCTCGAATGGTTTTCTTTGCTCGTTTACATTTCTCCTACGCAGGCCTCCAGCCTCAGCAATGGCCAAATGAAACATCACGTCCTCTATGTTGCAACGTTAAGTACGATTAGGCCCCCTCACGTCCTGGATCACCAAAGTGTTGCCATTAATGAATCTGCGAACGCTGCAGTTTGGACTGTCTTGCACTAATCAGTTATGCCGCCATTGTTCTAAGACCGCCTTTGTAACCGCTGTCCATTGGCAATGATCTGCACAATGACATTCATCTCACAACGGTGGTGAGGTTTCTTCAATCGTGATGCAATTCAGATTTCATCTTTAGTCCGCGCTCCTAAATTTAATGTTCATTTAATGACAGGACACTCTCGTTTTTCTTTTATATTTAATCATTTTCGGCCGAAACATGAGAGGCTCTTTGTAGCCAGTTAGCCATTTTCTTTGCAGCTGTGTTTCAACGTCATATATTACCGCTAAATTCGATATCCTTCTAAGCATCCTCGTGGAACCGCTTTGCAATTACAGTTCAGTAATTCATTCTGACATGCCAAGAGCAATTAAATTGATGCATCTGTAAGTAGTGCATTGCATCACTTTCACCGGCGTGTCAATCTTTGGGGCGCGTAAAAATTATGTTTTTATATCTTCTCTATTTTCATCTCTCTACCTTTACTGCTCTGTGGCACTGTTGACTCTATGCTGAAAGGCCCAAAGACCTGGAGGGTGTTATGCCCGCTTTTCCGTGCCGCCCAATGCCCCATGACATCTTTGTCTTCACCTTCCCCCCCCCCCTAACCTTTCTTTACTCCTTCCGTTCGTTTTGGTTTACCCTTGTTTAACACTGTTTTTGTGGTTATAAGCTGAAATCTAGTTTTGACAACTTTGCACTTCTTCTTCATTGACTTTGTATTTTATGGTGCAGTATACTTACCAAGTTTCCTTTTTATCTCCGTCTCGCCTGGCACCTGCTGCCTTACATTCGCTTTCCGTGCCACTCAACATTCCATGGCTCTCGCTACAGCTTCCTACTCCAGGCATACCGAGCCTATCTTTGTTTTCTAATTGAGTATTTCATATGGTTGCTGAGTAACATCATTGTGCACAAACTTTCTCTTCCATAGTGAAAGATTCAGCAATATATGCAGGGAGTTTCGTTTATCCGTTAGGCATGCGTACGATACTAAACGAATACATTACTGTCTGGGAAGTCAACCTCCACACCACCAGGTATCAAACTATTTCAGGAGTTTCTGAAATATTTGTACGCAATGACGGGAAGATCTTTTAATGTCAAACACAGTAGCAAACAACACTAAAATTTAATGTGCCCATGTTTGTTTCTCTTAAAAATGTGTGGACAAAAGAAATATAGTTGCTGCTCCTTTTATTTATTTACTTGTAACTAATACTGCATCATTTCCAGCTATTGCATGCGTGGTGAACACAATGCAAACACACACAACAAAGGATGAGCAAGCTTATCTAAACCTTTAGAATGACTTTTGTGCAGTAAAACGAACAGAAACCATTTAACTAGCCATGTACAGGAGACAATGCACGTGCTAAAGCAGAGCTGCACATATTTAAGAGCCTTAAAAGCCCTAGCAAAACCCCCTTTTTTGTCATTATCGTCTCTTTCAATAACACTACAGGCTGGCCGAGAGCTAGTCTTCCGTATTTTTTTTTACTTGTGCATTTGACTTTTCCTTTTTTTATTATTCAAAAGAATTTTCTTCCTGCTGTTCTGACTAGTGTTCTCATATATATATGCAGTCTTCTCGTTGCTTCGTTCGGCCTTATCTAGAGACTCCCTCTTGCCGTGGTCTGTGCCAACAAGTAAATATGAGACAACCTGACTTCCGGGACAACTAGCAGTAGGACATAGCAGTGTGGTTTCTTCAGTATTTGAACTTACTATAAAAGACAGGTATTTTGCCGACACTTTAATTTTATATGTGTTCAAGATTTTGCCTTAGTGAAAAGTTTTTGAAAGGAAAAGATGGGCATGAATGGCAGTTTTTTTTACTCTCGGGAAAACACTATTAAGACTATTGTTACCTGCATGTGTAGCAAAAAGTATGTGTGACTGCATATTACAGCAGCAAACTGCATGATTTTTCATGAATGAAATTTTTTAGCTCCTATTGTCGGTAACCTAGAATTGACAAGCCAAAACAGGCAATTCCATCTCCAAAAAGTGATTATACAGGGAGGGGGGGGGGAATGGGTTTTAATGAGACAAGCTCTCCACTTTTTAAGCCTTTGTACAGGGCCAACATACCTCCCAGAATGTGTCCGGAATACATGGCAGTCTGGTATCCTCAAAATGACCATCTATATTTTAACAAAAGCGGCGCCAACCTATTTTGAGTATGACCAGTTCAGCAGTGACCTCAAAATGTAGATGTGTAACCCCAAAAATTTTGCACTCTGGCTCCCCAAAATTTTATGTCATCCTCATTTCACCAAAACTAGTCTCCACTGTCCAACATAAATTTAGTAATTCAAATGTAGCGGTGACCTTTAGGTTTTTATGGGCCATCCACAAAATTTACCCTTCTGAATTCTTGAATTTTGAACTCGTTCAAATTTGACCAAACTTGGTGTCCTGCCTATTTTTAATATAAACAATTCAGTGCTGACTTCAATATTCAGATGCATTATCTCCCAAATTTTGTCCCTAGACCCTAAAAATATGGCTTCATCCATATTTGACCAAAACTAGTGTTCATTGCAATTTCTCTAAGGCCAACTCTGCGATGATTATCAAATTTAAATGGCACCCATCAGGGTGGTCCAGTGGTTAGGATGCTTCACTACTGTGCTTAAGGATGCAGGATCGAATCCTGACATCAGAGACTGCCTTTATGGGTGAGGGAAGCACATCCAAGGTGCCCATGAGGTGTGCGATGACAGTGCACGTAAAGAAACCCAGGTGGAAACAATTTCAGCCCTCTACTATGGCATCTTATAGCTTGAGTTGCTTTGGAAGGTTAAACCTCATAAACCAAGCAAAACCATCAAATTTAGATGGGTAAACCACTACAGCTTTCCCACTGGGTGCTCAAAATTTCACTTTGCCCAAATTTGTCAAAACTCGCATCCAACCTGACTTGAGTGTGACCAGGTCAGTAGTGATTTAGAATTAGTTAGGTCACCCCCCCATTCAGCAAGCTTATGGAATCCCCATCTATGCAGCTATTAAGCCTGATCACATGAGGAAGAAAGCAGCTTGTGGAAAGCGATTGCTTTGCGAGTTACATGCCACAGCAGAAGACTGGTCACCCTGGTCAACAATGCCTTAATTATGCAGCCACTCCCAAATGGGATGACCACCACAGAGCCCATACAGGTTCATGCTTGCATCCATTCTAAATTACGGGTGAGGCAGTCATTCTTTATTACTTACCACAGTGGTGCCGTGGTTATGCTCGACTTCTATGCCCAAGTATGCAGTGGCTGCTTTTTGATGGAGGCAAAAAGCAAGTCACCCATGTGGTGTGCAATGTCAGTGCACATTAAAGAGCCCCAGCTCATCGAACTTTCCAAAGTCCTCCCTACGGCGTTTCTCATAGCCTGGGTTGCTTTGAGATGTTAAACCACATAAACCAAACCAGTAATTTTTACCAGTCCACCTGACTTGTCTCTTTATCTGCATACCACCAAAAGATAGTGCCTACATAAGACTTGCCACTATTCCTAAGAATACCTAGATTCTCTTTTGGGTAACTGTAATATACTTCATCATTCCTTATTATTTGTCTTGTATTCACCGAGAGGCTTTGTGTAACTGGTCTCCTTCAATAATTACTTATATGTGTGTGTTACCTGCTATGGCAAACATAGGCATAGCGCATAACGGCGCCAATAAGTAAGGCGCCCCTGTGCCGTCTGATGTTAGAGCACGTTAAATCAGGGTAGTTGAAATTTCCGGAGTCCACAATTACGGCGTCTTTGGTTACACGAGTCGCTTTGCGACGTTAAACCAAACGAAACAAAACATTTTGCGTATTTGTTGCCGTTGGCAACGTACTGTTTGCCCATCTGTCTCTTTTCACCACTGTTTAAAGAAATAAACGAGAAATAAGAAATACATTAGTCTTATATTCTAGAATACCTGGTGGGAAAGATGGATGGTAGACACTCAAGGAATGCTTAAGAGAAAATAGAAACAATTGACCCCATCGGTAAAAATTCTGCTTAGCTACTGAATGAATTAGCATATTGAGTGTGTAAGCTGGGAATGTTCGCCGATGTGTTGTCACTCCAAGGTTTTAAATAAAACTGCCTGTTTCGAGTTTTTAGTGTGGCAAATTTTAATAATTGTGAGAATAAATTCATATTCATCAACAGTTCATCCACACCAGAACAAAATTCTCATCCATCTCTCCATGCAATTGATACTGTCATATGCCATATATCATATAGCATATGTCATATGTCATATAGCAGGCGAGCTGCTGCGGGCAGCTCGTCAGCATTACAGTGCTGATGGCAGGAACCTCGCCGACGAACTGCTGCGCTTTCCTGCCTCTTCTGCGATGGACATCCCCGAAAAGCCGCTCGCGTTCCGCTACCTGACCGTGAAGCTAGGCGTGCGCTGCAGGGTCTACGTAGCGCACGCCAAGAACATGAATCGCGTGTTCGTGCACCTGGCGACTAAGGACCTCATGTCGTACTCGGACATAATTCAAGCAATGTGCCAGCGCAGCCCCACTCGACCTGTCGCATATTAAGGTGGGCACTGTCCTGGCCCGTTTCATGGAGGACTCTATTGTTCTATGGTTCTCTAGTGCACGGGAGAGTCCTGTAACGTCCTCTTTGTGGACTCGGTAACTGCGAGTTCAAGTCCTTAAAATAGCTGCTGGTTATTTCACACAAGATGCCCGAGGCGCCTGCATTCGCACTCCTCGGCACAGGTGTGAATTGTGAGACTTTCTTGCAGGTCGCCAATTGTAGAGCTATAGCGCACATTCTCTTGAGACAGCAGCCTGGTGTACATGTAGCGCACTTTGAGGGTCTGAATAACAACAAACCACATTCAATGGCACCTTCAGGCTTTTGCGGCATGGCTCTGCCAAAGGCTGCCCACCACATCCAGATTCAGCGACGGAATCTTGATCCAGGCTGTCAGCATACCGTGTACGTCACTACAGTGTGCTCCGAAGTCGTACGGACAACTGAAGGAGATGGCTACGGACATCGAGCAGATTTCAGCACAGCTGGTGGCAGTCTTCTTCGCTGGCAATGGCAGAGCAGGTCATGGCAGAGCTGGAAAGCTTGGTCCTGGATGTGGACACTAGCGTCTCAATCATCAGCATCCTTCCTGACGGCACACACTCAGTTCAGGCTTGTAGGAGATAATTCAAAGCCTGTCATTCGGGTGCTATAGTCCACCACAGCAAGCAGACAACCCTTCAACACAGCAAAGGTGCAGTCCCCAACCGTGTGCCCTGTGGAGAAAGTTTTGGTCGCAAACGTAACGCCTCCAAACATGTTCTTTGCTCAGTTTTCGAGGATTCCTTTGAAGAGCTGGACGCCTTCCAGCAGAAGTTGATGGACCACTACTCTGTAATGACACAAGACCGACTTCACCTACAACCTGAGGATCATGTTTGCTGATGATTCTCTGAGGATGGTGGGTTCTACAGGGCTAGAGATGAAATTGTAAGCAGCATTGACTACAGGCTCCCGATATGTTCATGCTCCCAATCGTGGTCTTCACCGTGAAGCCCTCCGCACTAGAAAAGAATGAAAAAACATTACGAGGGACTTAAGCAACTAAAGTAGTGAAAGGTGAAAGCCTGAGTGCCACATTCTGCTATGCAACTGGCACTGATTAATTAGGCATTTAGTAGATAATTTATTATTTAACAATATTTTAATGCATAAATCATCAACTCATAATAAATAATTAATTAGGAATTGATCATTGATTGGCATATGGCCATATAAAGTACGCATTCGCGCATGCTGAGGTGGTGCTCTGTGATTGGTCTAGACTTCTATGACCTCATCTCGCCTCGGAAAATCGGAGCCGCCGCAAAAGCGGGACACATTTTGCCCACAACAGCATGAATCATTAAAGGCTTTCGCCTTAATAAAACACTTTTAAACTCGCCATATGGTTCGGGGGCCTAGACGAGGCGCAAAACCCTCACCTTGAATTGCGCTGCTAAGACGACGACCTCTTGATGCCGCTGTACGAAGCGACCACATCTCGTAGAAGCCAGGCAGCCACTCGATCCGTGGCAGTCATGCACAGAGCTCGGAGTGGCCGCTCCGGGACGACCAACACTGTGGCAGCTCGAGCCTGCAGGGGCTACTGTCCAATAGTCCCAGTAAGACATCCAGCAGTTCGTTGTCCGCTTCTGATTTCGGCGACAATGTTATGCGCGAAGCCTTCCTGCGCCTCCAGTTGCGTTTAAGAGAACGCTTGCCATCTTCTTTCCAAAGGCCAGGAGACAACACGGAGCAGCAGTTGTCTGGCGGTGGAATGACGTACACGTTCGTAATCGAACCAAGGTGCGTGGCCGCGTGGTGCGCGACCGCGGAACGAACTATCTTCATCATTCTCTTCTTTTCTGCGATTTCTGTATGCAATAATTTCTTAAAACTTGGAATTTGTTTTTATTTTACTTGCGCTCTGACTTTTGGCCTTGAAGTGCCCAGTTAGCCATCTCTTAAATATGTTGCTTCGCATTTTAGACATTTTGACATTTTAATGCTATCCGCAACACTAATGAACGGCAGGGGGCGCTGCGAAGTCTGGCCACAGTGGTCGCATTAGAGCAAGGGGAAACGAAAAATCAATACATAGAATGATGGTATAGTTAACCAATCTAAAACAATAATTAGATATAGGGAGAAAAATGAGCATGATAGCTACTGCTACCACCCCGTTTCAAATGGGACGCTCCTATTCGCCGCGAGATCGACCTAGAGGTGGCGCCACCGTCACTCCGGTAGAGAGAAAACTTTTAATGAGCATATAATCAGTAAAAATTCGCAGGAGCTGGGTGGTCGGTGCCCCTAGTCCAGGGCTCCGCTGGCAACAGCTGACTTGCGGACTAGCTGGATAATCCAGGCTTGCTGGTCCAGGTTGTCGCTGGTCAGGGCCGCCTCCCACTGCTCGTGTGTCGGGCATGGCACTATTAACGTTGGGTCAGGTTTGTCCTGGCATTCCCAAGAGATGTGATAGAGTGTGGGGCTTGCACCGCACCAAGGACAGTAACTCGTGTATTTTGTTGGGCTTATCTTATTTAAAATTTGAAGATTAGGGAATGTGTTTGTTTGTATTTTTCTCCAGTCTATAGCGTCCGAGGAAGGAAGTTGTTTGTGTGGTGGTGAAAAAATTCTTCTTTCTAACCGTAGGTGTTCCAGCCTGTCGCCGTAGGGTCCTAGGAGAGGGGTGAGGTAGGGATGGGGATCCGCCCGGTTTGTGAGAGCTCGGGCTAGATCATTCGCTACCTCATTTCCTTCTTGGCCTTCGTGTCCAGGTGTCCATGTAATTTTGTGCGTCTGGGAGATGAAACGTAATATTTCACACGCTCTTTTGTGAGGTTTTCCGGCCAGGTAGTCCCTGCAGGCTGGTTGGGAGTCCGTCACTACGTGTGATGACTTCTTTTGGTTGTCTTGTGTTTTTATGGTGATGGCTATTGCCAGTGATTCCGCTTCCGCAGGTTCCTTGGCATAGATCGAAGCCTGAATAATTGGCCTCTTCTTGTGGTCAACTGCAGCTATTGTGAACTTACCAGGTTCGCCGTAAGCCCCTATGTCCACGTAGACAACTTCCGCGTCTTTAGACAATTGTTTTTCCAATGATTTGACTCTGGCTTTCCTTCGACCCTTCTGTAACTCATGGTGCATGTGCTTGGGTATCGGGTTCACATAGATGTTGTTTCTTGTGGATGTCGGAATTTGTGATTTGATCTCAGAAGTTCTTAGTGCCTGCCATATCCCTAGTTTTGACAGGATTTCCCTACCCGCCTGCGTTGTTGTTAGGCGTTGTTCCTGACTCTCTAGAACCGCCTCCTTGAGCTCCTCAAAGTTGTTGTGCACTCCGAGTGCCCAAAGACGTTCCGTTGATGTTGTTGGCGGGAGGTTTAGGGCCGTTTTATAGGCTCCTCTTATGATAGTGTCAATGGCCCTTTTATCAGTGAATCTAATTTCGTGATATGGGAGCCCGTAGGTAATCCTGCTAACCACTAGGGCTTGTACAAGGCGGAGGGTGTCCTCCTCCCTCATCCCTTTCCAGTGCCAGGTCACCCTTCTAATCATTCTGGAAATTTGGTTGACTGTGGTTTTGAGTGTTTCGATTGTATAATCCACTCTCAAATTGCTTTGCAACCACAGCCCCAAAACTCTGATCTTGTCCTTCTCTTGAATTATCTGGTCTCCTCGAGAGAGCTGAATTTCTCCTGGGGACTTGTAATTTCTTCTGTGTAGCCTGATAAGTTCGGATTTTTCTGGGGAGCATTGAAGACCGCTCTCCCCGGCAAATTCCTCGACTAGGTCTATAGCGGCTTGCAGAGCTTCTTTTTGCGCCAATGATCCCTGAGTAGCCCAGATGGTGATGTCATCCGCGTATAAAGTGAAGCCAATATCAGTGCGGGTCAACAGTTTCTTTTTGCTAAATTTATCATTGCTATGTTGAATAGCATTGGAGAGATTATAGAACCCTGCGGTGTACCTTTGTTCGGCATGGGTACTTTTGGTGATCGGATCTCTCCAATTCCTATGGTGGCTGTGCGATCTGAGAGGAAAGCCTTCACGTATTTGAAAATTTTCTCCCCGCAGTTGATATTGTTTAATTCGTGCAATATGGTTTGGTGGCCAATCCACTCCGGTAGTATGGATCGGCAGCCGGCGGCTCTCGCAGAAACGCACGCTGCGTAGGTCTGCTTCCGAGTTTACGGCGGGTTTGTTGGCGATGAAAACATGTCTTCTGCTGTATTTCTGCAATATGGCAGAAAAACATCCAAGGATTTCGCCAATGCAGCAGAAGAGCGGATTTTAGGAAAGCAAAGCACACAACCACCAGTCTTTAGATTTACTTAGCACGTTTCTTGTGCTGTACCGCGCTCACGGGCCTAATGCTTGGGCCTGCCTAACGACAGATTTGTTTTTCTTATCTACTTTTAAACAGTTTGCGCGTGTCTCATGTGAGTGAGACCGGCGAATTTAGTGTCAAACCCAAGCAGATACAAGGTTCGTGCTTTGTCCTGCAGTAATTTAGATTGAATCGAGAAAGCCTAGTTCATTATGTCGTACTTTACTCGAGGATGAAGCAGGTTAAATGTAGCATTGGCCACGTACTGCATGGCTAGTTGCTTTAGACTGAGTGCACATCAACTCTGGCCCAGACAACCACGCACAAGTATTCCCCAAAAATGAGATCACGCAGACAATATACAGGAAACCTCGCCGCACAGGAAAACTGATTGTTCACTGTACAGCGCTGAGTGGATTGAACTTGCCGAGATGTTTTTTGCGGCCACTGTCATAGAATGTGATAGTGTATTAAGGCATGCGCCACTAACTGTATATGATTTTCTGAAAGCGAGGAAAGTATAAGGGATTTTTGATGTGTGTGATGTTAATATATTAAGGTAAATTAGTAGTGTAATTATCTTTTTGCAATGCGAATAAATTTGACCGTGCGAGAGAACTTTTACACGCTTGACAGAATTTACAATAATCAGCGATTAATTTTCAGTAACGTTAAAGTGCAAGCTACGAATTACTCGCTGCGAAGATGTTATAAACTGCGCATGGACACTGTCATGTTCTGGGAAGTAATTTTACAGGCCGAAAATTTCTTTATCACTAATTATTTAGCAGTGACCAAATCTTATGCGAACTAAAATATTAGGATTGCTTCCAAAAAAGATGCCGGATATAAAACTATCCCGAAAGAAATGGAGGTCATCTTATCATGCGACTATACAAATGTATTTATTCTCGAACTAAACACTGATATTTAAGCCCGCATGAAGCTGTTTTACTCCCCTTGTCAGAAATGACGAGTTTTGTCGGAAGACCGAACTTGGACGAAAAGGGATTATATTGGTTATAATAGGCTACCACTAAAGTACATTGATCTAGGTCTATTATGTATTATTTAGGGTAACAATTAGGTGCAGGGAATATGTTTCCCAAACATTCGACCATTTCTATAAAGCAAAATGTGCTCACTAAAACTTTTACGGATGCACAGAAGCCTTCAACAAAAAAAAAAGAACAGAAAAGAAATGCGTATTAGCCCCGGTTTAACGCATGAAAGCAGCATCGGCTTTGACGGATGATTGCAGAAGCTAGTTTTGGTGTCGTTTTTTTTTTTTTCATTATTAACACTGCATTTACCATGGGGGATTGTTTATTGTGCAGTCAAATCACACAGCAGAGGAACGCCTTTCGAAACGGTTGTGATTGAATCCCCCGTTCTCGAAATCAGTAGTCGAGCGCCCTTACCATTGAGAGGTTTAAACAGAAGTTTAAAAGCAAAACAAAAAGTACTCACACAACTCCATCATTCTTACAGACGGCATAGTAGGCATAGAGTGGTCTGTTCAAACTGCCTTCTGCTATATGAATCAGTCTGCGGTGGCATATGTTTTAGTAGCTGCGGTAATCCAAACAGAAACGAGAATATGCGATTTCTGAGCGTTTGCATTAACTTTTATTGACGGCAACGACCTGTTTTCGTTTGACACGGCGGTAACGACAGTACGAATTCGCTTGAGACATTGCATGTCAAAGTATCTCAAGCGCCGAAGACCGCGATGGATGATGTCCTTATCCAAGCATGACATGCTCGATACGAACAAGTATATCTTTTTTTAATGAAGCGTGGGGGTATAGACTGCTCATATTTATTTTGCAAGAGGCATATAGGTAAGCAAAAGCTCACAGGAACTGCGAAACAAACAAAAACACTCCTGTAGATTAGGCTTATGCACGATAGTGCAGTTTTTAACGGAGTGTCTACCGTTCCGTCCAGACGGAACATTTACTGCTGCTAAATTTCACTGAAGTAGTGCAACAATTCTTTCGTGATTGATGGTGCCGCTTGCAGTGCTCGGTGTCAATTTGAGCACGCAGGTGTCTTGCGTTTGCCTGTTATGTCGTTACGACGACTGCCTGTGTGATGTGCACGCATGCATTTGCTTTCCTCGAGAGTGTGAGCGTGATAAGCGATGCCTAAGAAAAGCTTGCACGCTGCGTCGCCTCTTTCGCGTGTGTATTTACATCTGCTACCGGATATTGTACACTCCTTCTCTAGTGAGGCCCTCGGGAATTTTCGCTCCCTCAGGCAGTCTGTGATTGAGAAGCTTGTTAGTATAAACGAAGTGTCTAAAGGTATGTCCGACGTACCCATTCGATTCTCGTAAAGATACGACGGACGTCGATATACAGGCTCATGACTATATGCACGTTGAACGCGTATTCCGCTTGCTACGCTATGATATCAGTTAGCCACGACCCCCGATGAGGTGCTACGAAGAGTTCATACATTTTAACATAGATCACGCTCTTCACTCAGGATTGTGTACGGCAAGCATCGCTTGTCACACACAAGCTGCAGGCGATGCAACGTATTGCATCAGCTCCGCCAGCTGGCACTGAGATACGCACATTCACAAGCTTTCGCTTCAAACTAAACTTTAACCTTGATCAACCCGTAATGCAAATGAGCTATTCCTAGCATTTACGCTGTCTTAGATCCTGCATTGACCTCCGAAGATCGAGCGCCAGCACAACACACACACCTCGCCATGCAGAACATTCAGCCGTACAATGTGTGTATACGCATCCTGTATGTCAAATACCATTATGCTTGTTCCTCACATGCACACAGAAATAGGATGTTTCTAGTTAAATCCTTATGTGAGTTATGTGATGTTAGGAAGATAGTGAGAGACCGGAAAGCGTGGCGTGATATGGTCCATAGGGTCACGAAGAGTCGGACACGACTGAACTGAACTGAGTTAAATCTTTCCTTTAGATTCTATCTCAGAGCCGTGGAAAAACACATGCCGAATCTACTAGAGGCCTACGCTGCTACAGCGGCAAGCTGCACGTCGACTCGTCAAGAAGAAGACCGAGGCGAAGACCCGCTTCACCGCAATACATGAGTGCACAACCAGAAAGCCAGAAGCGCGAATGATCCACTTCCCTACAAACAGCAATGTTTTTTGGTATTAAGGGGAAGTCTAGACAAGTACTCAGCCTGCATCTCTTTCTCATCGTTGAAGTTTGCGTAATATAGTTTAAACGCCCGCATGCTCGAGGCTAGCGTGACCCGATTGAACGGCCGCAGCTTGAAACGAGCGCGGGAGATATGCATGCGTCGCCGGACTTCGGTACACGGTAGAAAATGTGCGCTGCACATTTCGTTGCAGATGCTGATTCTTGGAATTGTGCAGAGAGTGTCATGCAAGTGATCGTTGCTACAACCACGCATCCGTGCTCCCACGGCTGGCCTACCCTGATGCGCATAAATGCTCCGCTGTGGACGTATCAATGACCAAAGACAGGATGAATTTTCATATTGGGCGCGAAATCGATAGCTACCAGTGCTCAGGGGAAAAATTCTGCCTTTACCATGCACACACAACTCAGTGTTTCAGGTGTGGTCATTAGCTAAAAGTTTGAACAGTTCGCCTTTCAAGTCCGCGGTCAGCGCTGGTCCGGCAGAGCGATTTTCCACGCTACACCGCTGTCTTGCTAGAAAACCTACCTAGGCGGTGTTTGACATTCAGCTGCTTTGTGGGCCCCGTATTGTAAAGCAACGACTTCAGAAACGCACTGTTCAAACATGTCTTCTCTTTAACACTTTCACTACAGGCTTTCCAACAAACAAAGCAGGTGGACGCTGATGAAACACTTGAGTACTCCAGTCAAAACTAAACACCCACGCGTCTTTAGAGATCAGTAGAATCTCATTCCCAGTTTTTAAATTTATGCTAGCATTTGGAAAAGGTCACTTTCCGATCGCTGGAACATTAGACCCGCATGAGAGCGCTGTCACATGAATAAGGACCACACCAGACCGAAAGCTTATAAGCGTTGTGCTGATTTTTATGGTGCATAAGCGACTAATGCCGCCATGCACCAAGAATAAGGTTTAATGTGTTTATTTTGTGTGTAACGACTAGTGTTCTTTAGGACGTGGCTTATTCAGGAACATTGCTTCATTTTAGGAAACCAAAAATGCAGGGAATTTGGACTAGTGCAGTCTCTCCTAGGATCATGCCGGGATGAAAAGGGATGTTGCAAAAGTGTACAAAATGTTTTCCCCTTATTTTCTCCAGTCTGGCACATGTGTAAGTAAGATATGGTTTATTGTTAGTTCATATCCACACTCCTTGCATATTGGTTAGTCATCTTTCATAAGTATGAAGCTGCGTGTCAGGTGTGGGTGTGTCTTTTGTGAACATGACCTAAAATGTCCTCCATGATGTGTTTTTGAACTGCATGATTTCCATTCCTCGATGACAGGTTTGACAAAGTCTAGTTTGTTGTTTACTTCAATGCTTCAAAAATCCTGCCATTTCGCTCTCAATTTTGTTTGTAAAAGCTTCTTGGTATCTTCATGCAGCATATTCACCCTCTGTAATTTAGCGCTGTGGTAAGTTCCCCTGGTTATTTCTTTTCGTCACCTTTCAAGACAGCTGTCCCGCTTTCATAAAGTGTAGGGCTTCTGACAACAGGAACTCCTTGGAAGCCATAGAAATAAACGAGACCCATTATCATGAGCTATCTAAGGTATGCATATATATGTCCATCGCTCAGTGGAATGGTGCCAGCACGCTGTTAGAACAGGTCTTGTGGTAACAACAACCATTGTCTGAGATGGTCTTTTAATGGGCATTGGAGTGCCATGTAACTGCAGGTACCGACAGAACTCTTGATCATGCTATGTGATGATGTCACCCTTGCATGCATATAGGTATACATTTCAGAATCTGCAGTGCACCACTTGACGATTTGCCACCAATGTTTGTGTAAAAATGTCTTTTTCATGCATATTAGCCACCATGATTAACAGACATACCCTGTGCACAAGCCAAAAGTACCACGAGCCAATTGTCAGGAGGCCACACGACATGGCAGGAGCTGTTAACTCTAGCTTACAAAGTTATATTTTGAAATATGTTCCGGGACGTTTCAGCTTTGAGTAAAAACGGTCCATGGCGTAGGTTGCTCCTACGCCATGGAGGCATGTTTGTACAGTTTGGTTAATGCTAGGCTTACAGAGGTCTATGCCAGGTTGTTTATCACATAACAGGGCAGCCTACGACCATATGCTAATGAGTATGTGTGAGATAACAGACATGAATTAAGGAATTAGTGATTAAGTTTAGCAAAGGGCATGTAAATGAATGGGAATCCACAGTGGGATCTGCAGACAAGAGCCATTAATGCTGGCACATCATACCCTTACAGGTGGAGATTAGGAGTCTCCCTAATTTTTTGTCTGCTCAAGGCTTGTCATTTTCTTCATTCTTCCATGTGAGGAAGATGTGAAAATGATAGCACCGAGAATGCCCGACACCATCGTTAACAAGGATGCTCATCTGAAAAGCGTAAAAAAATATTTCACAAAAGTTGGGTGACTAGTAATGCTGGCAACAGTTGAAGCTTAGTGGAAAGACATGAAATTGAAATCCAACGAATGCAGATATGTTGCGAGACGACCAGTCTGTGGTGTGCGACATCTGTCTGTGTTAGTTTCATCAAGTGATTGGTTAAAGCAGATGGGGCTTGTGTTTTTTTTGTGTGTGAGAAGTGCAGTGTAGTAGCATAGATGCAACCTTGCCCATTAACAATTGGTGTGCAGTAAGTGCAGTGTTTTGTTTTTGTAAGATGTTCATTGTTTCCATGCAAATATTAAGAGAAATTTCTTCTAGAGAATGTTTACTGACGTGTAAATATAATGTGCAATAAAACTTTTCTTTTGCTATTTACTTTTTCTTGTATACATCAGTTCTGTGAAGGAAATCACAGGCCAGAAGGACATGTAATGGCGTACATTTTATTACTTGACCCTGTTATGCTGGCTCGGTAGTTAAAGTGCTTGGCTGCTGAACCCATGGATGCAGATTTGATTCTAGACACAGCAGAAGCATTTCAATAGAGGCAAAACAACAGGCTGTCATGCACTGTGCGGTGTCAGTGCATGTAAAAGAACCCCACTTGGTCAAAATTGTACCGGAGCCCTCAACTGTTGCGTCCTTCATAGTGTTTCAGGATGCTAAACCAGATATTATATATCGCATTATAATCTGATTAAAATGCCATGCATGGTCAGTTAATCACATACAGAATGACAAAATATTTCTGCAATGGACAGCAGCTGCTGTACAATTTTATTTTAGTCTTCATGAAGAATGTCACACTGGCTCCACATGGCTTTCTGTCGACCCCTGATATGTGTCAGAATCACACACCCGTTTAGGTATTTATTATAGGACACCTGTGCATGCATGGAGGGTACCATTACTTTCCATTTGTCAACTGAAATGCATGATCCACATCATTTCTGTAATTCAACTGCCTGCTATTTGAACTAACAGCGATGCAAGTTTCAAAGAACTGCAATTAGCAAATTAATCCAAGCTGGAAACCATGCCAAGAACTGCTTTGGTTTAATCTTCAACAACTGCTTGAGAAGTGCAATTAGCCAAATGTTGCGCAACATAGATGAGAGGTTACAAAATCTAAAAAACAACACATCCTACATGTGGCATGTAGGGTTTCACATCCTAAAGTGACATATGTGGCTATGAAGAATACTGCAGTGGAGACCTCTAGATAAATTGACTGCCTGGACTTTGTACTTAGTGTTGACATCTCGCAGGAAACAAATGCGTTTGCATTTAGCCTCCATCAAAGTGCGGCCGCCATCAGCTACTTGGCCGAAGGAATATCATGACCTTCGGGCAAGTAGCTGAACGTGTCGCTGAGAGGTCGCAGTGTGTTCGTACATGCTATACACGTCAACCTTTCCAGCATTACAGCTGTCACATGCATGGCAGATATGAATGTTCAGCTTTGAACTGAGAAGTTTAAAAGTGTACCTTTTTTGTTTGTCTAGCATCAAAAAGCAAAATAAATTAAAGGAAAAACTAAACAAAACATAATACACTGAAAAAGCACTAGTTATTAACACATAAACCATATTCGTTTCTTTATTAATGATAAAGTGGCCTTCAACAATAGTACAAAGCCTGAACATTTAGGAAGATGCTGTGCCAGGCAGCTAATATTTCCCAGAAGCCTGAACCATTTCACCTGTAGTAATGCGTATCTCGACAATGTGGGTTGGGCACTTATTTTTCTGTCTACTCCAACATGCAAAAACTATCATGTGCATTCCCAACAACTTTGTGCATGCCAGGTTAAAGTATTGCCATTTATGTTTTTTTCGAGGCTTCAATATGCATGCACGCCGTAATAACGCACATGTAAGCGCGTAATAGGCGTGTACTTTGTAGAAACACCACATTTTCCTAGTTTTGAGCTCTGTAGTGCAGTCTGATAACAAATTGTCGATGACGTATTGTGGTCTGACTGTTGCACAGTGCGTGTGAATCTGTGCCACGTTTTTGGACTTACCACAGCACCTAATAAACACTAGCATGCACTCGGAACATCGATGATCATAAATGGACACGCTGATGTCCGTCCGGACATCGGCGCACGCATCACGGCACTTTCATAGTCTCACACAGCACTTTCGTTACGACGTAGCACGGACATCATAGCATCTCACGGAAAGCACAAACCGGCGCCTACACCTCCATTCGCACAGCAAACAAGGATGACGCGATGCTTGAGCCAGGGACACATCGGCGGTACCCAGCTTTTTCAGCACTGCTTGTGTGTATGTGGAACTTGCAGCACCTCAATACGAGCAGAAAGCAACGCGTTACGTGATGCATCTCATCTCAGATTGAAGTGAGGAAATTTTGAAGAATCAAATCTACATAACTACCGTCGTAGACGATAATCCACATGATAACGAGGACCAAATGAGCGGGCGTGCGTACTGGCCGTCAACACCGCGATTACATGTGCTTGCGCTCTGGTCGTGCTTGCCATGCTTGCCACCCTGCCGCTGTCCAGCTCGCGTAAATCTATCATCACGCCATAACATAGTCTATCACCCATTCTAGGCACTCGCCGGGGTGGTGCAGTGGTAAGACGCCCGACTACTGTCCGGAGTTCCCGGGTTCGAACCCGACCTCGGCGGCTGCGTTTCGATGGAGGCGAAACGAAGTGGCGTCCGTGTGCTGTGCGATGTCAGCGCACGTTAAAGAACCCCAGGTGGTCGAAATTTCCGGAGTCCTCCACTACGGCGTCTCTCATAGCCTGAGTCGCTTTGGGACGTTAAACCCCACAAACCAACCAACCAACCATTCTAGGCACTATTCTTGCCACTGTACTGTTCTTCGTAATTTCACATTTCACGTATGCTTGGACATAGGCTTGGACCCACCGTGCTTGGACTTTTGACTACTTGGACCTCGCACACCTCGTATCAACTTCGATTTGGCTACATTTCTCTATCGCTACCAAGTAACCACTACAACACAACCTACACATCCGGCTTTTCCGAAGTATCCCAAGTCCAAAAGGCCCATCCCCATCCATCTACCTTGCGTATCCCGAAGAAAAATGCATAGGGTCCGTCGGACGTTAAACCTGAACCCCACCGACCGGGTCCGTCCGCCGTACCTCTGAAAAATATTTTGCGGATCCGTCCGACGTATCCCGAAGAAAAACACACCGGGTTCGTCGGACGTACCTTTAAGACCTTTGATCGGGTCCGTCCGATGTACCTTTAGCCACAGCCTAGAAAGCCTTATCTTATTCATGGCACTCTCTTCAACATGAAGTGCACGCGTTCACGTCATTGTAGCTGTACGCCGACCTCGTATTCTGTGGCCTCGCTTTTCCCCCGATTTCGCGTTGCATGCCTAGACAAGCAAAATGAAAGGCGCTGGAAGTGGGAATGATGGTTTACACAGTTTACAGGGCTCATTTCAGCCGATGCTAATTTCGTTTGGAGCACCGTTGATATGTATAGATCTCGAATTAAGTAAATTGCGAACAAGCTCTGACAAAAGTGTTTTTCAGCAGTGATCGCTTCATAATCGGCGTAATTCCGGCTTTAAAACGAGAACAGCCACGACTTCCTGGGTACCACAGAGGATACTACTGGCTTCGGATGTTGCCCCACGTTGCACGAATTCAGTATACATACTCTAAATTTAGTGCGCGTGCGGTTTCTAACTGCAAACGCGTCACACAAGCCATCACGCGGGAAATACTAATTTGATTTCTTACAAATACATGTACGGTCTTTGCAGCAGCGGTTGCCGATACAAAATGTTGCTCTCAATGGTAGTTAACAGTTTCCGTCAGTCAAGGTCATTGCTCCATGGTAAAGCGCTAACAATAAATAATTAGGACCAAAATGCGTGTACCAAAAACTGTCACAGCCTTGGTTGAAAGTTTTTCGATGTTATCCGTGATAACTCATCCTTCCGATGTAATCCTTGATCAGCTCTAGCCATGTTGCTAGCGCTTTATTCTTAGTGCCCGTTCTTCTCACGCTACTTTAAATGTTCATGATACCTATAACCGACAAGCCGACACGGAGACTCTTTATCGAGCTAACGACCAATAGGAAAATTATGTATGCAAGTTAATGTCGTTTTGGTCACACAGTTGAATGTTGCGTGAACGACAAATAACTTAACTAGGCAACTGAATTTCCTGTTTAACCGATATTGTGTGCTTTATACGCATGCGTAGACGTTGCGATAAGCTTCGGTTATGTAAAAAAAAAACAGTCGAAACAACGGCACGCTAAAAGCAGTATGCGATGCGACAAACAGCTAAACAGCATAGATGTTGGGCGGGAGGCGCCTCTGCAAGCAAGGTGTCCTCCACCGCTACCACCCTTCGGGCAATTCCTGAAATAGCCGTGGGGTAGCGACACCATACGTGGAACTTGTCACTTCCTTCATTCTCGGTTGCCGCTGGTTGCCGTGGCAACAGCTACACTCCAAAATGCATATGGCGTCACGCATGTTCGCCGTCGCTACAGTGTTCTGCCATTGCGCTCACGGTATTGCTCACGGTCGTAAGTTGCCTCGGCTGGAGGATGGGGCTCATTTGGCGTCGGCGTGCTAGCAACGATGTGCACATCAGAAATAGCATGCTAGCAACCCTCAGGGAGCCTTGTAAGGTGAAACCAACACGGTTTCAGAAAAGGGTTTTCCTGTGATACACAATTATTAGAATTTACTACTGACCTCTTTAAGAACATGGACGAAAATTGCCAGACCGACTGCATATTCATTGATTTCTCTCGTGCATTCGACCGCGTCGCCCACTGTCGCCTCATAGCTAAATGGTCACTGCTTAATTTAGACAACCTAACACTCTCTTGGATTAGAAACTTTATGTCATTTCGCAAGCAGTTCACTCTTTTCAATAACTTTTCATCTCCCCTTAGCGACGTCACATCTGGCGTTCCTCAAAGTAACGTCCTCGGTCCTTTATTATTTTTAATATACATTAATGACCTCCCAATTCACATAAGATCATCAGTTCGACTGTTCGCTGATGACTGCATAATTTATCGTAAAATCCGTTCTCTCACTGACCATGTCATCCTTCAGCAGGACTTGGAGTACGTAACTAACTGGTGCAGATCATGGCAAATGACACTTAACACGGAAAAATGCAAAATAATGACAGTCAGTAGGAAGCATTCCCTCTCAACCTACAATTATTCACTCAACAGGATTTCACTAACCCGCACATCTTCTTATAAATATCTCGGCGTTCATCTTACCGAAAATTTTTCATGGGCGACGCATATTGAAAATATAACCGCCAAAGCATCGCGCACGCTCGGCTATCTAAAGCGAAATCTACATAGCGCACCTATTTCTACTCGTAAGCTCGCATTTCTAACTTTCGTTCGTCCTCAACTAGAATATGCATCAGCCATCTGGTCACCACATCAAGAGTATCTAATCAAATCCCTAGAAGCTATTCAAAACCGTGCAGCACGTTTTATTTCTCATGATTACAGCCGCCATACCAGCGTGACTAACATCAAGTTGTCCTTATCGCTCACAAGTTTACAATCACGTCGGGATATCGCGCTTATCTGCTTGCTACATAAACTAATCTACAGTCACCATGCATCAACAGTGCCACTTACTAGACCGACTCGCACCTCCCACCGCCTGAATAATAAAATAAGTTTTCAACGTCTATTCGGCCGAACACATGCATTTAACTTCTCTGCCTTGCCACGGGCTATAAAGGGTTGGAATGGTCTTCCCGAACGCATCGCTAACATATCTGACCCACTAAAATTCAAAAACGAATTGAGTACCTTTTTGCAGTCAGAATAACTTTTTTTATATTGCGTTCACTGTGTCAGGTTGATTTCGTCCAATGCCGCTAACTATTGTATAATGTCATAATCCTCTGTTTATTACTTCCCATGCATGCTCTAATACTTATTTTCAGTTCCAGTCCTGTATTACTGTTAACTTCTGTATTTTAAACTATGTACCATTGTTCCTTTTGATACACTGTAACCCCTCCCCCTCACACAATGTTCCATGTTTGGAACTTGTGAGGTATTTGTATAAATAAATAAATAAAAAAAGCAGTCACAAAAACATTGCTAGATTTGAGAAATGCAAGTTTCTACTTTGACAACATAAATTTTGTGCGGGAATGACCATTATAGTGTACGTCATAAGCTTCCGATAATTCCTGCAACAAACATTGCTTTCGATGCGACTACAGCTCGTTATTCCGCTACATACTGCGATTTTAATTAAGAGCATCGTAAGAAACAGTTTGCTTCCCTTATGCCGCCATCGAGAGGGCAGATTCCTATGAGTTAGCCGGAATTGTGCATATTTAATTCAACTATTTTGTGCGGCATCGTAAACAAACCTCCCGATGTTCTAGCCATGCTTCAGAGCATATACTGGCGTTGCCGAGGACGTGCATACAATATCGACAAAGGCACTAAAATGAGCACAGTGGTATGTGTGCCGCACAGTATACTGCTGCAATAGTTCAGCATTGCTTTACCTTCATATTTTATGTATTATCAATAGCTGCTGACCAGGGGCAGCGCAACAATTCTGCTCGCGCTGGTTGGGGTATCAAGGTATACTAATGAACAGCTTCGGTGCTGCAGAAACAGTGGTCAGTGTCGACTCTCATTCGGTCGCTTTGTGTATGCTCACAGCTAAGGACGGGTGGATAGAGTTCAAGGTCGCGACACTTGTATTGATTGCCGGTTTTTCTAATACGCATGAGAACGTTGTCGATTTTAAACGTTAGTTGCTTGCTTCTGCAACACTGCCAATGTTTTGCTACAGATAGTATAAATAAGCAGAGACCGCCATTCTCAGTGCACGCAATTTATGTAGCCATTATTGCATGCCATGGCAGTAGTGTGTGATGTGGTTTGCTGCTGTTCGTGCTATGAAACCACCATGAACGACACATGCTCTCTCATTGCAGGAGACTGAGGGCACCTTGGTGGCAGTACTTAACCATCTATTCCATTGCATTTGATTGCACCATAGGGGTGTGGAGCGAATTGTAGGAAAGAAAGGGTGCTGCATTTGTCTTATAGTGAAGTGTTATCTGAAGCTTATCATCTTGAGCATTCATATAAGCATGAACAGCCTTGCACTTCGTCTAATCTGTGGAATGCACGGAGATACCTTTTGTGCTGGCATATATAGCCTGCAGTGCCACTCTGAAGATACCACCAGAGTGCAGCTCTGCTGGTCAATCATACTGATGTAGGTATATGGGTCGTTGGATAAAAAAGAAATGCTGTTCAGTTCACAGCAGAAGCACAC